>NW_017803424.1:403266-407327 GCF_001625305.1 Branchiostoma belcheri | reverse complement strand
AGGGGCCGCGCCCTGTTTAAGGCTTTATTCAGGGGCGCGCCCTGTTTAAGGCTTTATTCAGGGGCGCGCCCTGTTTAAGCCTTTATTCAGGGGCGCGCCCCTGTTTAAGCCTTTATTCAGTGTAAGCCTTTAAACAAGGAAACACCTTTGAGAAGTTTATGCTTGATGCAAGGGTCAACTCTCATACATGTAGACAACCCTGTTTATTGTTATGTATTTTATTTCTTTGCATTCAGAAAGTGAGATGAATATTTACCCTCATTTACCCACATATACCAAAATTTACCTGGTAAATATGTGTTATATGCGGGTAAATATTGTACATCATATTTACCAGGGATTTACACATTTAGGGTAAATTTGGTAAATCCCACTTTTCGTGCAGTGTATAAGCTGTGTTTCTGTGGATCGTTTGGCTCTGAATCCATGCTGGTAATCCGTTAATATACTGTAACTTTCTAGGTGCTTCATGATTTGGCTATGGATGATATGTTCAAGTAGTTTGCAGGATATGCAGGTCAGTGAAACAGTTCTGTAGTTGCTGGGGACCGCTCTATCTCCTTTTTTAAAGATGGCGCATATATTTGCATCCCTCCAATCTTTAGGGATTTCTGCAGTGTTTAGCGAGTGTTGGAAAATATTGGTTAGAACAGGCGCGATTTCACTAGCTGTCAACTTTAGGAACCACGGTGGTATTTGGTCTGGTCCGGATGCTTTAGAGGGATTGAGACCTTGAAGCATTTTTTCGACACCATCAGTAGAAACTACTATATGTTCCATTGGAGGAGTACAGGGCTGACCTAGAGATGGCATATCTGTGGTGTCTTCCTCTGTGAAAACACTTTTGAACTGTGAACTGAGTACTTCTGCTTTTTCCCGCTTGTCACTGATGATGGTATTTCCCACCTTTAGGGTGCTACCCAGACAAGGTCTTTCCTCTAGTCCTTTTATGTACGACCAGAATGTTTTGGGTTTGTCAACTATAGCTTCTCCCAGTTATGTCTGCCACGTATTTAGAGTGTGCTTGTCTTATGCTTTTCTGAACTCCCTTCTTAACTCTCTTATATTTGTTCCAGTCTTCCTCTTGGCCTGTTTTCTTAGCTTTGTTATAGAGCCGCTGCTTCTTACGACAGTGCCTCCTTAGGTTTCTGTTGAACCAAGGCAAGTTGTATCTGCTTGATGTTATCTTACTAGGGATGTGCTTGTTCATCGTGTCTTTCATTTTGTCTTTGAAGTCTGACCACTTCTGTGTAACTGACATATCCTGAGTTCTTTTGTGAAAGTTAGTTGCATAATCCGTTAGGTCTTTCTTAATGGCTGGTTCGTCGGCTTTTGTGCGGATGTACACTTTTCTCTTAGGTTTCCTGTTTTGTTTCAGTGCCAGGTTAACGTCCACTAGAACCATGTCGTGGTCACTTATCCCCGGGACTACTGTGGTCTTCTCAATTATGTTGGGGTTATTAACTAAGACCAGGTCCAAGAGATTACCATTTCTAGTTGGTTCCTGGACTGTTTGAAATAGCCCGTGGTTATCCATTAGGTTTAGTAGTTTCTCTGCTTGGCCTGTGTAGGCCTGACTGTTGTCAGCTATATATATGTTGCCATCTTATGGCGTTCACTTAAGCTTTTAATTGCTTTTATCGTTATACGTACTGTATATGTACATCAGAGAAAGCCTTCTTTTTATCTTTTGTTTTCTAAGTTCTAAAGAAGGGCCCTCTTTTTGTTATTTATGGTAGAATGTTTTTGTTGCTGGCTAAAGCTCATAACTGTGCGTCATTGTATATGAAAATACATATGGGCTGCTATGGTGTGGCGTAAGACGACTTCTCTCAGGGGTATTTAAATGGATTTGTTTTTTTCTTGTGAACACGGTTTTTGATTCTAACTGTGAGTAAAAATGTTTTGTTTAGTATTCGGACCCTTGGCTCATTTCTTCGCCACAGACATGTTTAGTTGCTAGAAGTACGGCAAAACAACAAAATAGAAACTGCTGGAATTTTATGATTTTGGAATAGATACATGAATCAATGAATGAATGGATGGATGGATGAATGAATGAATTTTCGTGTAAAATACATATAACACCGAGCAGATTATTATTGGAATGAGCAGAGCACTTTGGACTAATGCCTCTAACCGTTTATAGCTTACAGGTACATATCCAATCTTTTGTCAAAAACTTCTCTGTTACAAAGCGGATCATAATGACCCCCAGCGGGGGTCTTCACGCTTCGTTGAAAATTGAAAAATCTCAAGATCTGTTCCAAAGATCTCAATATTTTACACGAAATCTTGAGATCTTTCATGACAATCTCAAGATCTTTCATAAAATCTTGAGATGAAAATGAAAAGGTCTCAAGATCTTTCCAAGATCTTTTCAAAGAATCTTGAGATTTTTCCATAGCATCTCGAGATGCTTTGAAAAATATCAAGATTGTTTAAATAATCTCAATATTTATAAAGCAATCTTCAAAGAAATGTTGAAATTGCTGCCTTAACTTGATATGAATCATTATCAAAAGTACTCCGACTGCTTCTGTTGTTACATCGGGTATCAATTCAGACCGTTTGAGAGGGTTTTATATAAAAATTAACGGTAACCCTGATATATTGGTTGAGCAATCTTCATATACACTCTCGTGGGATACAACTGATTTCTTTTGCCA
This sequence comes from Branchiostoma belcheri, assembly GCF_001625305.1. Taxonomy (NCBI): domain Eukaryota; kingdom Metazoa; phylum Chordata; class Leptocardii; order Amphioxiformes; family Branchiostomatidae; genus Branchiostoma; species Branchiostoma belcheri. Next base: position 404,658 of record NW_017803424.1, on the reverse strand, counting down.
TGCACTCAATAGTTGGGTGTAATGATTTTTCCACAATTAATGGACCTTTTACATTACAGCTATGTGAAATTGTAGAGAAAGCTGAGTGTGTGAATACATGTACGTATGGGAAACTTCTTGACAGAATTGATGTTCTTATACGAGTGTTCATGTCTATCGCAGGTGTGTAACACTACAAATTTGTGAATGACAGCAAAAAAAATGTGATATTCTAGGACAGTCATGAGCACAAAATTAAACTGTTAGATGTGTTACTACTTTGTGCTAGTGTCTGGCTTGTTCAGTACTAAGAATCATCATAATTTCTAAATCGGTAAGCGTTAAAAATTTTATTCAGAGAACTATCATACGGTGAAGGCCATTGCCAGCAAATACAGCGGGGGCTATGTAAATTTAACAACACTTTTGATGCAATACAACTTGTCGGCACTCTCCTGCAAAAATGTTGGACATTTACAATGTAGTCCAGCTGTATCAGGCTTGAAAAACTCTGTAGAATCTGCATTTCATGACTTTTGTGCAACCATGTTGCAGTTGAAATCTATTCAGTTATATCCTTAAGGCTGAAGGAGAATTGATGAACAGATTTACCACCTACAGGTGATAGCACTTTTCTTGGGCAAACTAGTCAGAACAACAGCCCTTCCCTCAAGAGAATAACTCTTTCCATGACCCACGTCGTCTTTTTAATGATTGAAAATATCACTATTGCGTCAATTATAATGACTTCATGGTCAGTTTTCCTATACCGCATTTTTGTCCACGACGATAACGCCTTACACTTGTACGTCGTAGGTTTGAGAAAAACAGTTGCAATAGTTCTAATGTACAAAGCTGTGGTCACATGTCTCCGTTCATGTCACCGTGCGATTGGGCTAGGTGGGCATACATGGGACAACCGTAGGTACGCAGCAGGTGAATTGCACATAAAATTATGATTCGCCAATACAGATTTTGCCAGACTTGTGGTGCTTTTAATTTTCTCTAATAGAAACATTGTTTGAAATCATACCCAACTAGAACATGGTAGCAACCATGGAACAGCGAACCTGTAGTAGAGTTTTCCTCATGTCAGATCCAGTATCACACACACAGACGGTCCATACAGTAGTAACATGGCGATATACACTGGGTATGTAACTCAACAATTGCTTTTTCTTGCTCTTTTTAACAAGTTCCTTTAAAAATATATCCAGATTTATTTCAAAGATCTCAAGAATTATTGCTAAATCTCGATATCTTTCAAGACAATCTTTATATTTTTCAATAGATCTGTAGATTTTTCTAAACAATCTGAAGATAGTTTGAAATATCTCAAAAATTTATCAAGAAATCTTGAGAGAAAATATTGTAAATCTCTTCAATATCAATATTATTATCATCAAAGGTACT
>NW_017803424.1:372213-399970 GCF_001625305.1 Branchiostoma belcheri | reverse complement strand
CTTGTCTTTTATTGAGTTTTAAACGTTTGTATCAAGTTGGGTAGTAGGCCCGAGTGCCTCAGTCATCCTCGTTAGCGTCAGAGTTTCCTCGGCGTAAATGCCGCTCACAGCCTCGTATGTATTGTATATATCTGTGAAGTTATATCTCAGGGCGGAGAACGAACCAACTAGTCTTGTCCACGACTTTATTGTTACTGTTCATTCACTGAGCACCCTATTTCACATATAGTTGTTCCACCCTTTCACTACCTTGTTGCTCGTTCTGCCTAGGAGCTAAATGGCACTAGGCCTGACATCTTGGGTGTAACGCTGACACACCGACGCATGAATAAAGATGTCACCGCCAAGTACAACTCTGATCCTTTATTGAGTGAGACAATTTAATGATAGTGGCTTCTAAGACACAGATTTAATGGCTTCTACGACACTTCGTGGTGTGATGAATAGAAGCAAATTGTTTTATCTCAAAGGGATTCAACTCTGAGATTCTTCAGCCAAATGATCTGCACTTTGGCATGGAGGTAGTGGGGGTAAATACATTTTTTCTCCATTTTCGTGAAGCAGGCCTTCAAAAGTGTTTTATTTTTTGCCATTTTCAGGCAGAAAATATACATTTTGAGATCTGGAACTCTTGTACAGGAACCAAATGACCCGAAATTCGGTATGGTGATGCCTTGAATAGCATTCAAGCTTTTGACACACGCCATTTGGCTATTCTTGGACAAAAAATGTACATTTTTGGCTCCTGTGTCCTTATACTAAATCCGAATGACATGACACTTGGTATGACTTGGACACATGTTCAGAGAATGTCATTCACTTTTTTGGCATTAATTACTTTAAAAATGTGTAAAAAGGTAATTTGGCTGATTCCAGATTTAAAAAAAATGCACATTTTGGCTCCTGAGCACCAATATTGAAAAAAAAAAATCGTATGGGTTATCCATGGATACAATATCACACAATACGTTTTGGCATGTGTCACTTTGTAAAATTTTGTAAAATGGACCTTTTTTGCTTTTTTGGTGCTCTTTTGAGCTTATTACAAAATTAAATGACCCGAAATTTAGCATAAAGATTGGCACCAAATGCTTAGACAATAGTGTTCACTATTCATATTAAAAACCTAAAAATATTTTTGTTTACCTAATTTTTCGTAAAAAACGCGATTGTAGCTAGAAACCCTTGAAAAAAAAGCATGAATACTTCTGGGTCAACTGGATTGGGACAAGTGAATTATATATAGTTTGGGACCACCTTGCACTACGTACAACATATTTCACGTACGTTTATCTGTTCATCATGTTTTGGTTTTGACTTGTGCTTAGCCCTGACTGATAAAACGTTAAATTAACTGTCGCCGTTCATTCATAAAACACACAGGCGACACGGATAAAGATGGAAAGAGTGGTCGCCATAGCGTCTGTGACGTCATCCGCGCCAACTGCAACTGCATGGCGGTCACCTTGGCTATAGTGTTAGTACTGCTCAGCGCAGGTTTCACCTTCACAGTGGTGATGCAGATTCAACAAGAACAGGTAATACCATCACTGATGTTCCGTATAACACATAACAACTGACACTTATTGTTTGTACTCTGGTGTTTTAGAAACCTTTACAATGATCGCTAGCCTATTTCTAGCACTTTATTGTTTTTGGAAATATCAAATGTGTTATGAACTGACCCTTATTGTTGGCACTTGAATGTTTAATGAAATACTACAAATGACCACTCTTGGTGGTACTCTATTGTTTCCGGTGTTTTCATGACTGACCCTAATTGTTATTACTCTAACGATTTACAAAATATCACACCTGACCTCATCCTCCCGAGGCAGGCATTCTAGAATACCACACCACCGACCCTGCCTCAGGAGAATGACCTGACCTGTATTGTTGACACTCTGGTGAATTAGGAAATATCACAAGTTAACATTATTTTTGTTAATCTTGTAGTTTGGGAAATATAACAACTCACCCATATTGTTGTACTCTTATCTTTTAGGAAAAATCACAACTGACCATTATTGTTCTCACAATGGTGTTTTGGACATATCATAGCTGACTCTTAATTTCTGTACTCTGGTGTTTTAGAAAATTACACAACTGGCGTCTGTTCTGTTTGCTGAACAAAACCGAACAACCGCCTTAGAACAATGTCTGTTCGAGATATCTACTGTGCTGACAGGTAAGTTGCCTTTAACGTCCTTAATCTGCAAAAATGTTGCCATCTTATGGTGTTTACTTAAGCTTTTAATTGCTTTTATTGTTATACGTACTGTATATGTACATCAGAGAAAGCCTTCTTTTTATCTTTTGTTTTCTAAGTTCTAAAGACGGGCCGTCTTTTTGTTATTTATGTTTTTGTTTAGTTCATAAATGTGCGCCATTGTATATCAAAATACATATGGGCTGCTATGGTGTGGCGTAGGATGACTCTCAGGGTTATTTAAATGGAATTTTTTTTCTTGTGAACACGCTTTTTGATACTGCGAGGAAACTGTGAGGAAAAAATGTTTTGTTTAGTATTCGGACCCTTGGCTCATTTCTACGCCACAGACATGTTTAGTTGCTACATGTAGAAGTACGGCAAAATGACAAAATAAAAACTGCTGGAATTTTATGATTTTTGAGTGGATATATGATTCAATGAATGGATGGATGGATGAATGAATGAATTCTCGTGTAAAATACCCATGTACCCTTTACCTTGTCCCTTACACCAGGCCAGGGCACAGCGTGATGAAGTATCTGACTGCCTGCTCCATTCTTCTCGGCTTTGCGTTAGGTTTTCCTCAAAGTTTTTTTTTTCCTCTTGGACCTTTTTCTCAAGCAATTCCATTTCTTGCTCCTTTTCCTGCTTATCAAAGTATTGTTTTTTACAGTCCATATGACCTCATTTCATGTCCACGCTAGTTAACTTTTCTTCTCGTCGCAACTATCGGTAGCCTTCCATAGTGATATTGTTGCTTTATGTTATTTTTGACCTCTTAATTTGTAACACGGTCTTGGTATGTTGTCACTAAGATTTTTCTAAGGCACTTCATTGCTGCTGACTATATCCTTCTTTGGAGCTCAAAAGGGATCTTATCTTGTGTTTCATGCCTATGTTCCTATCTTTGATTTCGGTTTAGCGAGTACTTTAATTTTCATTGCTGCACGTGTGAGAACGTGTGAGAAATACATACAAACAAACTCATGGAAGGAATTTCGTTTTTGACAAGAAATGTCGAAATGGCAGATATGTATATACACTTAGGGTCAGTTTTGACCGTGGCTTGGGGGTTAAGTATTCTTAGTAGACATTAAAAACTTTTTAATCCGTGCATGTTATCCTTTGCATGCAGGTTTCACAGATGAAATGCGTAGAGATGGCCGCTTTGGACCATCCGGACCATCCACACAAATCAAACTCTCTTGTCTACCTGGACAAGTTAATCAATCAGGAACAGCAGGTCAGGGAAGCCTTTCTGGACCAACAGGACAAGGAAATCTCTCTGGAGCGACTGTAAAAGGAAACCTTTCTAGACCGACTGGACAAGGAAACCTCTCCGGACAACATGGGCAAGGCAACCTCTCTGCACCACCGGTACCTGGTCAAGGTAACCTCTCGGGACCATCTGGGCAAGACAACTTCTCTGGACCAGCTGCAGAAGTAAAACCGTTTGGAACTCCTGCACAGGACAACCTCTCTGGACCACTAGGTCAAGGCAACATCTCTGGAACAGCTGGACACGGAAACCGCTTTGGACCAACAGGACAAGGAAACACCTCTGGACCACCAGGACAAGTCAAGCGCCCTGTGAAAACCGGGCAACGAGTGGATGCCGGGGAAGATGGACGTACCAAACGAGTCCATTCTACAAGAAACAATGGGCAACCTAGTACTTCTAGCTCGGCAAACCCTTCCCGCCAGCCTGGTCTATCTGGCCCACCTGGCTCACCAATTCCACCCATCCCGTCTGGTCTACCCGGCCCACCTGGTCAGCCTGGTCCTCCTGGCCCAACAAGTCAACCCGGTCTACACGACCCACTCGGCCCCCATGGACCACCAATTCCAAAAGTCCCGTCTGGTCTACCCGGCTCACCTGGTCAGCCTGGTTCTCCTGGCCCAACAAGTCAACCCGGTCTACATGACCCACTCGGCCCTCTTGGACCACCAATTCAATCCGATCTCCCCGGCCCAGTTGTCCCGCCTGGTCAACTCGACCCACCTGACCCCCATGGACCACCATGTCCACCCGGACCGCCTGGAAAACCTGGCCAAAAAAGGCCACCCGGCCCACTTGGCCCTCCTGGCCCACCAATTCAACCCTGCCCACCAGGCCCGCCTGGTACAGAAAATCCACCCGGCTAGATGGGCCAACCTGGTCCACCCAGCCCGTCAGGGCCACCTGGACCACCAAGTCCACACAGCCTAGCTGGTCTACGTGGCCCACCAGGCGAGCTTGGCCCTCCTGGTTCACCCAGTCCCGCTGGCCTGCCTGGGCTACCAGGCCCAACAGTTTCAGAAAGTCCACCCGACCCATCAGGCTCACTTAGCCATTCTAATCCACCCAGTCCAACCGGCCCGTCAGAGCCGCCTGGTCAACAAAGTCCACCGAGCTTGCATGGTCTACCTGGCCCGCCTGATCCTATCAGCCCACCAGGTTTGACAAATTTCGATCACCTCCTACTTTAATAGACAACTCAGACCGCCAGGTAATCCTGTGAAACCGAAGCAATAGTTGCAAAGACAAAAGCTGCAAAACTCAATGTACGACCTCATACCTATTCTCCACCCAACGACAGCCTTATTTTAACAAAAGAGGTTATTCTAGCACTTAATAAATTATGCAAATGAGGTCATATTTTGAAGAAGTTACATGACGATTGTATTGATGTTCACCTTCACTTCCAAATGCGGCAAGTATGAAATTCCCAGCAATTACAACTTTGAAATTATGGCAATTTTCAATTGATTATGTAAGTTAGGTCTTAATTTACATAATCCATATCCTCTGATGTTTTTCTCGTTCTCAGTTACAAATTTTCATAGTCCTATTATCGAACGAAGCAGATTTGTATAATTTTCTCATTAATTATGCAAATTAGCTCCCGATTTGAATAATTGCCATCTGATTATGACAAGCATCACTTCAACTGCCCACATACCATAGAACACTACAATCCGTCAACCAGTTCTTATCCTTCTTCAATGATTTATCCACGACCCTCCTGCAGTTCCAGAACAAGTTGCTATTTGCCGAAACTCATATCACTTCTTACTTACCCCAAGAGTTATCTACTAACCAAAATTCGTGACCCTAGCATGTCCAGATCGTGACATATCAAAACCGGAAATCCTGGTGCAGTACCAACAAAAGCCGCCAGGGGGGCCAAATCTAATCATTTCTAGGTCTCATTAAGACCTACCCACCTACCAAGTTTCATGACAATGCATATTAAGCTTCTTGATTTATGCTGTTCACAGATAGATAGACAGGCAAAGAAACAAACTGACAGACGAACAAACGCTACTGAAAACATAACCTTGTTTTCGAAGGTAGATATATAGATAATTTATCATTAGGGCAATCTTGCATTCATCATACGGTAAAATTCGTCGTAAAAAATTACTGCGGTTTTAAGGTTAAATGTTAATCACAATTGTTTGAACCCTGAAATTCGGAATTTAAACTAAGTCTTAACTCTCAATATCTGCCAACCTCTAGTCCATGTTCGTCTAATGGAGTGTTTGTTGGCTATTTTGGGCCAAATTTTCCTTTTTGGCGACGAGTCAGAGAGGGCTAATATTCTCAAAAGTTTTTGTTTGATATTTGGCATTTTAGGTCATTGCTTTTGGGTCAATTTAAACTTATAATCAAAATTTTAGCACCCGAGCCCTGGTATTAAACACACCTGGGCTGAAATTTAGTATGCGGGTATGTTTATCTTATGCTCGGAGAACTGCTTTCACGATTCACAAATAACATTGAAATTGTGTAAAATGGGACTTTTTTTTTTGCTACGTTCTCACAATGAGTACAGTTATTACTGTGTCTCGTTCTCTGCCTGGATAGGTTAGGATTGGCCATGGGAGCAGGCACGGTCCTGGACAGTCCTATGTTCTATGACTGCACATGCGTCAAAGTTAGGAAAGGCTGAATCAATCGAGAACTCAACGTACAAAATTACATATTTCGAGTCAATTTGGCTTTAGTTAATCCTACCTTAACACCCCTGGACTTTCCACTCTTGTTTTTATGTGATTCGCAAATTGTTTCATTAGGACTATATCATCAGGATGTTTCATCCAAGATCTTTAAGGCATAATTGGAAAACCCACAGGCATATCGCTACTGAATCAACCTTTAAGTAATGATATTATCATATAACCTTAAATAAACTACGTATTTTATTTGTGAACTACAGGGAGTTTACCAGAAGCAAGCTCCGGACGGTGTGGTAAGTACCTAATACAGCCACTTTCTATTACAAGCTGATAAAATGTTATTTGTTCATCCTTATGGTGCCTAAAACAAGAAAACAAATCATGGTACAATGGAGGAGACTTGCAATGATGCTAAAAAACGCACAGACACCTATCTGAACCTTTAATCGAGTATATTGCATTTAAATCTACATTTATCTCAGCCAAATTTTAATTGTTCCAAAACCAGTTCTAAAAGACAGAAAATAAGTACGACATTGGCCATAATTGCTTCTGTTCTTTATATATTCCAACATGTAAACACAAGACGTGGTGACGGCACGTTCTTCTTCTCTATCTTTATAACTGGTAGCACCACCAACATTGCCCTGAACCGCACTGCAACCCAGTCGAGTATTTTACACCAAGGATCCCCAGCTCGCGCTGTGGATGGAAATGATAGTCCTTTATTTTTAAGCAACTCCTGCTCAAACACGAAAGAAGAGACCAACCCATGGTGGCGAGTCGACCTGGGCAACAGTCTGTGTGTGGATCGGGTGGTCGTCACCAACCGAAAAGACTGCTGCTCGAACAGGCTGGAAGGCTTTATGGTTTACGTGGGTGACAACCCCAACATGCTGGCCAACCCTACCTGTGGGGGAGCGCAGACCGTCAGAGGCAAGGACTTCATTACGGTGGACTGTGGCAGACTGACCGGCCGATATGTGGGCATAGCTCTGAAAGGCTCCGGCAGGATCCTTACACTCTGTGAGGTGCAGGTCTTCGGAGGTATGCCTGCATTGGACTCTTAAACTCTGATGTAAATCGACCATGCCATGTTCTATTGGTATGGTCTTTGTTGCTATTTTCAGCCAAAACATGTACATTTTAAGCTCATGTACCCTTACGTTAACACCAAATGACCTGGAATTTAATATGGGCATTGACATATTTTACTATTTTTTGACATAATCTATATACATATTGTCTCCTGTTCCATTAGTCAATAATATAGTGAATATCTCTTATTAGTCCGTGTTTTAGGATTGTTTATATGGAAAAAAAATTAAGCTTAATTTGGACTACATTTCAAGTCCATAATATAAAGTTCAATGCAATAATGTAATGTCTGAAATTTTAATAAAGCTGTTGTTTAGTGACATAGACATAGCATTTATCTTCTGTTTAAATTAGCAAAGTATTTTAGACACTTTCCAATGTTGTAGTCTGCTATTCACTGGTAAAACTTATCTCATCTAATATGGCTTTAGCACATAAAAAATTTTGCAATCTTTGACAAGTACAACAATAACTATACGGATTATGCAAGTAGAGAGATTGTTTGCATGATTAACCACACAATTACAGGATGCAGTTTTGGCAAAATATTGGAATTGTATGACTGACTTAAATCAGAAATCACTATGTACATATTATGCAAATAAAATATAGCCAATGATCTTGAGGCACGAATCGGCCTGCCTGGCATGTTCTTTGTTTGACGTCTACAGTCACTTGTTTTGCACTGTAGCCTGGTAGATGGTTCTAGCGCAAGCTGAAATGCGCTATCTGAGATAGAAATTGGCGCGGGCCTCAACTCCCCATCCCCCGCCTTTGTTCTAAATAGGGATACCGCTAACGAATTAACCCTAAAGTACTAATTAACCCTAAATAAACTACTTTCTTTATTTGTCTTTGCTCTACAGGGAGTTCAAACGAAGCAAGCTCCGCACAGTTTGGTAAGTGTCTGATACAGTTACTTTCTTTAAAAGCTGGTAAAACGTTATGTGCTCATCCTTATGGTGCCTAAAACAAGAAAACAAATCATAGTACAATGTGGAAGACATGTGGTAATGTTTATTTATACAAATACACCCATCTGGACCCAACCGAGTATGCTGCATTTATATCTACATTTATCTCAGCAATGTTTTAATTCCTCAAAAATTAGTCCTAGAAGACAAGAAGTAAGATCGTTGGCCGTAATTTCTTGTGTTCTCCTTCTCCTTTATAGCTGGTAGCACCACCAACATTGCCCTGAATCGCCCTGCAATCCAGTCGAGTACTTGGCATAAAGGAGTCCCAGGTCGAGCTGTGGATGGAGACTATAGTAATTCTTATACAAGCAACTCCTGCTCCCACACAAAACAAGAGCCCAACCCATGGTGGCGAGTCGACCTGGGCAACAGTCTGTGTGTGGATCGGGTGGTCGTCACCAAACGTTGTGGAAAATGCTGCTCAGAAAGGCTGGAAGGCTTCATGGTTTACGTGGGTGACAATCCCAACATGCTGGCCAACCCTACCTGTGGGGGAGCGCAGACCGTCAGAGGCAAGGACGTCATTACGGTGGACTGTGGCAGACTGACCGGCCGATATGTGGGCATAGCTCTGAAAGGCTCCGGCAGGATCCTTACACTCTGTGAGGTGCAGGTCTTCGGATGTATGTCTGCATTGGACTCTTAAACTCTGATGTTAATCGACCATGCCATGTTCTATTGGTATGGTCTTTGTTGCTATTTTCAGCCAAGACATGTACATTTTAAGATCATGTAAACTTACATTAACACCAAATGACCTGGAATTTAATATGGGCATTGACTTATGCTCCTTAAACGTCAGTCGTATCTCTGATATACATTACTTTAAAATCTGTGAAAAATTGTCATTTTTACAATTTTTTGCCATAATGTATATACATATTGTCTCCTGTTCCATAACATTGCATCTAAATGACCTAAAGTGTAATATTGGTGTGCCTTAGACAAGATCTTCACATTTCGCATACACTATTCTAATTTGTTTAAAATGAGTATTTTGTGTGAGTTGTAACTATAAATGTCAAATATTGTAAAGGCATACTTCTTGTTGTAAACAATATATTTAAAGATATTTACGAAAATCGCAATAACTCTCAAAAGAGATTTCTACAATTCCAGTATTCCACTTTATACCTGTTACTTGCAGCATTATAAGTTAAGCTAAGCTGATTCCTACTTCTTATTTAGGTCACCCTCGTTATTGTTCTTTTTAAGTCCATAATATAATTAATAATGCGAAGTCTCTTATTAGTCCGTGTTTTAGGATTGTATATATGAGAAGGAATTTTGATTTACCCAAGTTTTGACTTCATTTTAAGTCCATAATATAATGTTCAATGCAATAATGTAATGTTTGAAATTTTAACATAGCTGTTGTTGAGTTTGGTTTTGTTTGAATCAACATGGTAGCGATTGTAAAACGACAAAGTGTTTATCTTCTCTGGAAATTAGCAAAGTATTTTAAACACTATCCAATGTTGTTCTCTGCTATTTACTGGTAAAACGTATCTAATATGACTTTAGTACTTAAAACATTTTTGCAATCTTTGACAAGTACAACAATAACTATACAGATTATGCAATTAAAGAGATTGTTTGCATGACTAACCAGACAGTAACATGATGAATTTTCGGCAAAATGTTGAAATCGTCAATAGTGACTTACATCAAAAATCATTATGTACACATCATGCAAATAAAAAAAAAGCCAATGATCTTGATGCACGAATCGCTCTGCCATGTTTTTCGTTTTACGTCTACAGACGCTTGTTATGCACGGTGGCCTGGTTCTAGCTATTAATGGGGTCACCCAAAACTGAAGAGAGGTTGTCGACGGAAATGTGCTATGGAATTGCATGCAGTAAATGTCAATATCAGACAGATTTACTCATTAATAAACAGCCCTATCAAAAGTGTCTAACTGTAGGCACACTATCTATATTTGTAACTTGAAAATTTAACTTGTTCACTGCCATTGCAAGGTCCCTGCCCATGTTACCAACACACCAACCAGAGGCGGACCTCAGTTTCATGGTGGTATGAGATGTACGAATTCTTGTTTTGCATTAATCATGCCTTGGAAGAGACGTTTGCTAGACTGAAGTGTTCAATACTGTTGAACACGGGACACACATAAAAGGAAACCTTAAAAAGGCAGTCTTACTTAGAGTAACTGAATAAGATTTTAAACGATTTAAAGTACAAGTCATTTTATTAATGTAGACTATATTAGTATATAAGGACTCCATTATACAAGCTCATGAGATATGCGTGACTTTTATACATTTTAAATTAAAATCTAAGAAGCCATAATTTCAGTATTATCATAATCGGTATTTACAGCAGCAATACACCATTATTTACAGCAGAACCAGAAAGAACTCCAAATTCAAAGGATATCCCAGAAATGCGACCACAAAGTCTAATGTATTAAATTATGCATTCTTTCTTGATTTATTATGTAAATTATTCACGTCTATCGTAATTTTATACAAGTTACTTTTCCATTTTTCTTGTCATGGTATCTTATTTACATAGAAACATGAAGAAGGGTAAGAAAATCATCGTATTCATTTGGAATATTTATCAGCTTCTTTAACAAACGAGGTAATTTTAAAGCTAGCCCAGTTGATGTGGAATGTGCATACTAAATCTCTGAAACCTCAGCAAGTTCTTCGAGCACTTTCGAAAACTTTCTGCGATTGTCCAGATCTGGTTTCTCCCCTTGAGATGTTTTGCTGTCGTTGTTCTTTCCAACCGTTGACACACTACTCTTTGCTTTTTTAGTAGCCTCTAACGCGGTCTCTCTGATCCAAGCAACCATCTGCAAATTGTTTGTATTGGGATCCTGACTTTTCTCTGCATATACATCCATAAGGATAGCCATAAACATACTCAGTAATATAAACTGCATCAAGACCTGATAGGAAAAGAAAATCAAGGGACCAAGGACCCAATGTCCATCAACGAGAGCATCGAAATGAAAACTACCTAACATCATGATACACAGACTCTGTAGGCTGGTCGGCACGTTCTTGTAATCCTGCAGCCTGGTGCCGAATAGAAGATTCCCCATCTGAGTAAAGGCCATGAGAACGATGCCAGCCATGACGGTAAACAGTACCACGGGTTTGGCGGACTTTTTGATGGTCCTGGTCAGGGCGTAGACGTGTGAGTTTAACCGGAGGCGCCGAATGAACTTCAACGTGCCACAACAGATGAGTAATGCCAGCAGGTATGTGTAAACTTCGAACCAGTTGACTGCGCTTTTGTAGAGACAAAACCAGAGCTTGGGGATGACTTCAGTTCGGCAGCCTCATCGATTATACTCTGAGCATTGAAATAGACTCCAAGAGATGCGATACCAACGGTGACTACAAGAAGCTCGACCCAGCTCCAGAACTCACTGAGATATTCCTTCGGACGCGGTAAAAGCTTTTTTGCTGAAACGACATAGAGATTCATGCTAATATGATCTATACAATAATGAAAAGAACAACGAATAGGTATGTTATTTAAAATGTTGTTTTACTACTTTCTGTCTATTTTAGTGACCTGCTTTCGCAGTAAAAGTTTGACGTTATAAATAAAAGAACTAATTGTATATTTCTTTGGAAATGTTGTCTACTTTATCATTAACTATGATATAATCATCATTTTTCTGACTGTCCTAATACAAAATTCATGAAAAAATCACCAGTATCGCGCGACCTTCACGACAATCTACGTCAACAACTGGTTGTAAGATCTAGGAAGTAAGTATCGGTTAGTGTGTTAGTGTGTTACGACGTAGATGGCCTACTGGTTTCCTCTTAATAGTATTTCTGTAAATTTCCATATTTCTGTTTGATGTTGAAATTTTTAGTTAAATGCCTTTATGTCCTCGGATTAAACATCAGGTAATTAATTAATTGATAAAATGTACAACTCTCTCTCAGCTACCTACACACCAAAATGATAAAAATACGTTGTTACTATTTGAACTTGGCTTTTAAACATTTTGCCAGAAAGTACCCTGCAGTTCCCAAACAAGCAGCTAGAGGGACCAAACTCGCACCACTTATTCCTGACAGGACAAGCTATCTGTCACCAAAATGTCAAGACCATAGCATGTTCAGGACAAAAGATACAAAAACGGAAGTTCTGCAGCAGTACCAAAGTCATACACCAGGAGTCCCATATTTGACCCTGACCTTTGTCTTCCTAAGACTTACCAACGTACCAAATATTATAATAATCCATAAAGGCGTTATGAAGTTATGTTGACTACAGATGAGCAGAAAGACAAACACACACTCACAGAGACAAACACACACACACACACAGACAGACGCGCCAAAAACAATACCTCCATTTTTCATGGAGGTAATAATCACTTGAATTAAGTACAAAATCGCGTGTAAAATGCATTTCCTAAGGGCAGAAGATCGGTGACATGTTAGGGCTAGAGCCCAGGACTTCTTTGTTGTGTGTAGAGCAGTCTGTAGTTACGTCACACGTAGTCTAACTAAATCACTTTTCTAGCGGGGCCGCCTGTCACACTAAAACCTGGAAACCCTTCAAGGGTTTCAGGGTGGAAGAACGTTTCCGATGGGTCAACCGTTCTCAGTCTAAAACGGTATTTTATGGGTTTTTACGAAACATTCCGTAACCACCTCCGCCGCGGTTTTAAAACCTTCAGCGGGGGGCCTGAAACCCTTCCTGCTAGGTCCAAAGAGAAAGGGTTTCGCGAAACGGCATTGGCCATATGCCAATGGTATGCTAAGAAGCCTGTGTTTGTATCTTTACTTAGAAAATGCTCGTATCTTTTAATTTTTTTACTTTATTCTACGTATCTATTACTTTTTAGCTTTTTTTAACATGTCCCTCCCTACCTACCAAAGGAATCGGCAATATGTCAGTTCAGGATCTTCAACACTATCATACCTGCACTACTATCGGCACAACAAGGAAAAAAAGCCGGGTTTACGCCCGGAATTGCCCGTCCCTATACATGGCCCTCAGTATCCTTTGTTGGGCAATTACTCGACGTCACGATGCATTAAAATGTGGGGCTCTTTTCCCGCCATTTCGGATAATTTTGACCCGAAAAATCCCACACTACGGGTGGCCCGGAAGTATGTATGACAAAAATTAAAAACATGAACTTGTGCCGCAGTACAAAGTATGGGGCTCTTTTCCCTCCACCACGTGTGGCTCCAAACCCGTCCATCCCTGTGTCTAAACACAAACCGTTTCCGGTGGCGAAGAGTTTCCAGGTGTTTCGGAGTGGTAAACCGTTTCTAGTCTAAAGTGGGCTTTTTTCAGGCTGTCATTTACTTCCGGCCGAGACACCTTGTCTAAACACACGCTGCGTCACACGACCCCGCAATTAATTTTGCAATGACAGATTTTTTCACAAATATAGAATGACAGGTATCACGTGCCGCATAACCTTCACAACCTCTGGGGGTCACATATGAATAATTTAAACGATGTATGATATCTCGTTTCCCGACGGCTGAACAGACAATCACGTGACCCCTATACCGTTACTGTGAGCTCACTACCCTAACTGTGTGTGTTTGTGAAATAGACGGGAAACATAGTTCTCTTCGGAGCTTTCGAAGAACATAAGTACATTGCATTTTAAGCCTCTTGGTTAGAAAATCCTGTTTTCTACACACATGCAATATTATACACTTAAATGTTTCCAACCAATGACCGTTAAACACTACATCAAAAACAGACACACTCAAAACCTATATAATGTGCACATGAGCGCCGAGTCCCTATCCCTTGCCTTATTATATTGTACTCGAAAATCATTGATGCGAAACGATATGCAACATACTTTAGGTCTAGGACAACACATACATATAGATATGGATTTCTGAATACCTAAGTATTTTATAAAAAAAAGTATTAACTTTGTGAGTAAGAGTCTTATCAACCAATGACCTTTCATCAAACGTTTGAAAATGTTTCAATATACCGTTGAAAACAAAGGTGATTGATTGATGGTGACATTTTTACGCATCATTAATTTTGGGTGGGTTGCGCATTCTATCCATTCAGGCTGGCATATTTTGGCAGCCATTTCGGTAAAAACATCGTCACATTGCCAACGAATTTCTTGATTGTAAATGTAACAGTGGGTTTTAAGATCACCGGAGAGTTGGGAGTCAATTGTACCTGAGAATCTAAAGATGTCACCCTGGAAGGGACTCAGTGAACTGGGTTCATCGTCGAAACACGAATCGCAGTGATACCAGAAGATACTAAGAAGGTTCTAGTACAACGTCTCAGAAGAAACCAACAGTCAAAATCGTCCCGTTGAGCTTGAGGACTCGTCGGTTGACCCTTTTTTTACCTCTAGTGTCCTTCGAAACAAGCAATCAACCAAACGGTGCGTAGATGATACCTACGCCTGCTGCACATCGCAAATTGTGTGTACAAGGTCGCCTCGTGTAAATTTACAAGGACAGGAAGACCCCCTATCATGAACATAATGGAAAGGCTGTTGATTCTTACAGGTAAGTATACATATGTGTATCTTATGTACAGAACTAGAATTTTTTCATCAATAATCTGTTTAATATTTTACAACATAGGTTGGAAGATATCTCCAGCGTTCAGACAGAAATTTCTATACTTTAACCTAAGCCACCGTTACACATAGCCGAATATGACCTCCGGAACACTGTCCGTATACAGACCGTGTAT
This sequence comes from Branchiostoma belcheri, assembly GCF_001625305.1. Taxonomy (NCBI): domain Eukaryota; kingdom Metazoa; phylum Chordata; class Leptocardii; order Amphioxiformes; family Branchiostomatidae; genus Branchiostoma; species Branchiostoma belcheri. The sequence goes on along the minus strand of NW_017803424.1, from coordinate 385,036 downwards.
GGGCACAGTCGGCAGCAATGTCGGCTGTTGGTGACTGGACCTGGAGATCAGCGAGGTAGACTTCTGTTTGGTGGCGGCTGCTCACAACATTTAAATAAATTCGTGGGGTTGTGTGGCATAGATATCGCGGGGTATTCTGGCGTAACGGCTGAGTGCTCGACTCGAAACCAAGAGATCCCAGGTTCGAGTCCTGACATGCCACCGAACTTGTGTCCTTGGGGAGACACTTTACACGACCTTTCTCACTTCGCGCAAATGAAAATGAGTATTGTGTTGTCCCATGTGCTGGCATTCATTTGATTTAAAAACTCAGTATGCTGTCACCATGTCTTGTGATTACATCTTGAAATACTAGTATATCAATATTTTAAAAAGTCAGTTGTGAACCGGAGATTCAGCCATGCTTGGCTGGTGGTTGGCTGGTGTTTGCGAGTTGATTGGCAGTGGTCCGGGGGTGTTTATTAAGATTTAGTTTTAAAAAAAGTGCTTGTAGTATATAATGTCGCATTCGAGTATATAAGGATAACACTCCGCCTGTATTTTCCAAATGTTACGTCGGAAAAGATATCGTCTTTAACAGGAAAAATGCTGATGCAACGTTACCCAAACATTTAACGAAAACTGTGAAAAACAGTGAGGATTTATTGCAGGCGCAGAACGTTCTGCCGACGTGCTATAGTTGATCCTAGATCTGACAGTCTTCTCCCTAACTTCAGTCGACCTTAATCGAGGGGATTTGAAGATCCTGAATGCAAGAAGGGAATCAGGAAGAGAATATATTGTTTTTTCGTTACATCTCTAAAAATTTTATGTCTCAATCAATTTGATGAAATTCCAGCAATACTGTCCATGGCAGCGGTATCACTTCCTCGAGTAGAGTCGTCTGTCTGTCGTCATGTTGCCGCCCCTTCGTGCTCATGTCGGGAAGGTGTCGCGGCACCAAACGGAACCTGCACCGTCTGCTCATGTTCATCTGATGGGGTTTCTAGGGATTGCAGCGGTGAGCAACATCGTTTATGCACGTTTTTGTCCTCTCATTTTTGTCCGTTTAAGTAGTAAAAGCAAAATTCCGTAACTGAATAGTATAAATCTATCGTTTTATCATTTTTTATTATTTTATTCATTCATCCATCTATCTATCTTTCTATTTATCTATCCATCCATCCATCTATCTATCTATCTATCTATCTATCTATCTATCTATCTATCTATCTATCTATCTATCTATCTATCTATCTATCTATCTATTTAACCATCCATCTATCTACATGTATCTATCTATCCATCTATCTATCTACATGTGTCTATCTATCTATTTATCTACCTATCCATTTATCTACATGTGTCTATCTATCCATCTATTTATCTATCTATCTATCTATCTATCTATCTATCTATCTATCTATCTATCTATCTATCCATCTATCAAACGGTCGATATATCTAGATCTACTCTCTCTCTCTCTCTTTCTCTAAGCTGCGTAAAGTTAGAGCTTACTACATTTGCAAAGTATTACATTAGTTGTTATTATATGTCATAATGGCGATATAAATCTACGCAAAATGCACACCGCTACAATGAACTGCAATAAATATATTGCCAAACCAGATTCCGGTGTGCTGGTACCATGTGAGACGCTACATGCTGGCGGCTGTACCCTGACCACCACGTTAGACGCCGGGGACGCACCGCCTGGCGACCAACCATGCTACGTTACAGTAGACATTCACGAGGGGATTCAAAGGTACATGAATGAAAATAAGATATTATATTAGTATTTAAATTCATATGTCAGCCGTAGGTAGGTGCTGCATCGTTTTGTAGTGTAGTGTAGTGAATCGGCACTGCACGTATGTACTAAGTTCTTGAGTCGTGGAGCTTTATTTGGTAGCCTGGGTGTAATACTCCATAGTTACCGCCGGCTCCCAATTGTCGTAAGCAACCATGGGCTACGCTGGATGACACCCAGGCTTAACCCTATCTAGACCGGGCTTTTTTGAGCAAGATTTGACCGGGGGGGGGGCGTCTTTCGGCCCCCCCTCAGAACTCGCTAACAGTATGTCGTATGACTACCAAATTTTCAGAGGATGGTGTACTTGTGAGAATTTATCATATCTACAATTTTTTTTGTCATTATGAAGTAATATGACGTCATTATGACGTCATTAATGTGTTTTTATTGGCCAAAACCGTCTAGATAGGCTATTCCCTGAAAACTAAATGGTATACAACATAACTTTACCAAAAGTGTTTATGACAGAATATTAGGGTGTACTAAGTCGTATGTTGCCCATAGCAACACCGGTGACGTCATAAAATGACGCCATACATATTAAAGATATCCGCCATCATGGATCATCAATGTTGAATTTTCAAAAATAGATTTTTTTTGTGATAAAGCCTAAAATACATTGTAAACATACTAACGACCTTCATTTAAACCTTTTTTTGGAAAAAGAAATGGAAGTATTGATGAAATTTTAAGGAAAATAACCTGTATATACCTGTTCTAATGATATGGTCCGCCATCTTGGATTTTGGCCAATGACGTCATCAAATTAGCATAAATTATGCATATTTAATGATAAAATTTACATAAAATTACATGGGATGTTATTAATATTAGAAACCATGAGTAACTTGACATAAAACCCATAAAATTCTATTGTTGAAACAAAAATTACTAAATTTAGCAAAAAATGCCTGTCAGAAACCCGTTGCCATGGCAACACAAAAAATCATTATTTTATTCAAATGATAGAAAATTGTTGCCAACAATATTTTAGGAAAAGTCACCAAGTTTGGTAGTTCTAGCCCTAGCCGTTCAGATGCTATGTGACCTCAAAGTTGGCGCGGGCACTTTTAGCCCCCCCCCGGTCTAAATAGGGTTAAGACTCAGGGGACGTAATATTTTTAAGGGTCATAAAATCAATGCGCGGATGTTATAAATACAGTTAAATCGGTGTGGCCTTTTAGTGTCTGTATTTGTTACTAGTGCTTTTTAATTAAACTTTTGCAGTGTGGACAATCCTCTTCAAGTCCATCGATGTGGGAACATCACCATTAACTCCCTGGTATCGTTCCAATGTGATTTTGCCTACAAAGTAAGTACATTTTCTGGTCTTGTGAACGATATAACCCGGGTAGGTTTTGATGGTAATGCAGCAAAAATGATTTTTGTTCGTTTTCCTCTTTCCATGATGTACTGTGGTCGTGGTTTCGTTGTTCTGCTAATGGCTTTTCAGGATTTCAGCCAAAAATGTAGAGAATCTTAAAGTACCAACGTAAAAGACCCTATAGCTAGCAACTGACCGCGATGAACGTATCACAATGCATTAGTAATGCAAGGAGGCGGAAGGTATAACAGTATATAGAAAACGGCTTAATTCCCCATGGGTAACCGTACAGTTTCGGGCCGCATTGGGTTGTGGGTAAAGTAGGATGTTACGGCGTCCTTTATCTTCACTGCGACCTTTTAGCATTTTTTTAATAAATAATAAATGAGGTAACAATACGCAAACGCTTTTATTCTCATAATTTATTACCATTCATAAAAAATGTAAAGAGACCGGTGATGTAAAGATAAGAACATTCAGCCTTAACTGTTCCCAAAAAATAACCTGGCAGTTTTCGCACGGCAGGTTATTTTTTGTAATTTAACACATCCAGGTTGAAATCTTTCCAAAATATCAGCTATGTAGAAAAAGAGAGCTAAATTTGCTCTGGATCAAAATTCAACCCAACGTTTCTAAATGGGTGCTTTGAATTAAGAACTCTGGGTTTGAAAATTAGAATTTTTCAGATTTCAAATTCTATCATATGAAACATACACAAATAATTACTTATATTTTGATAATAAAATGTGCATAATCTATGCTATAACGTCGTTTGAAAAAAATCTAAGTAGGCGGGCCATATCATTATCTGTAGTGTTATTACATTTTTACTATTTGTTATTAAAAAATAAAAAAAATGCTCATATAAACATCTTTAGCAAATTCTAGTTGCATTTTGAGGCTGTATTTTGATAATAAAAAAATTAATATGAAAAAAATTAAGATTGACAATCCAAGATTGCCGACAGTTTAAATGTGCATAACGTCGTTTTATAACGCCGTATTGATGTCAGTGTTGTTGCCAGGGGCTTGACAATCACTTTATATCCAATGTTACATTATATGTTGTTGTAAATTACAAACGTAGTTAATTTAAATATGCAACATGTCATTCTACGAAGGAGAATCCAATATTAATAGACATATTTGGTTAATGTTTTCTACCGTTGATTTTGCACCGAATCCTATTCTATATTGAAATGCTAATTATGTTTCTATATTTATTTTTCTGTGTTTATGTGTGTGCACCAAGGTGTCAGTAAAGTGGACGGTGCGTGGACATGGGACGTTTCACGAAGTCCTGCCGGATCGCAATGACGTCTTTACCGACAAGTTAAGACTCGACTTGCCGTCCAAAACTCTACCTGCCGGTCTGATCATGGTGCAGGTGAGGAACTTGAGAACACATTGTCTTTACCTGTGATAAATTATCGTAAATTGTAGTAATGAAAAGCTATTTTTAAATTAGGTGAAATTATAACTTCAGATAAATTTGGATGTTCAAATTTTAGTGTTAATATCAAAAATAAATATTATTTTGAAGACATTCAAGCCTATTAACGGTGTATTCCAGGTTTTTGTTTTACTTTGTGAATATCGCTATACAAATTGTCACACTAAAAATGACCGATCATGCTTTAAAGGCACTCTATGTATTTTTTTTTCGCAAAATTTGAAATATTCTAATTTTACTAAATTTTGGTATTATTAACAGTTACTATCACTTTTCAACACATTTGTGTCATTATTTCACATTTTTTACGTATATTTTGTCCGTTCAAACAGTCCTTGTTGGGTTCCCGGTGGCACCGGTTTGCTCAGGACAACAACAACATACAGGGGTTGCCCCCCTGGGGTGGCTAATTGGCCCGGGCATGCCAGGCTTGATAGACAGGGGCACATGTCACAAGATGTGAGAGTCTCCTTAGAAAAAACTTATATCTTTCACATGAGGTGGAATATAATCATCAACTTGGAGTATTTTGTTGGGCATGAATAAACTGTGGTCATCATCCCTTCAAAAGAGATAAAAGATCTGGTAAACGATTAGGTATTTCAGAAACTGGTAAGCTATCAACTGACACCCCACTGGGATGTAGGTCAAACCACTGGCAGTGGGCAATACCATATGTACGGTGTGGCCTGGTGTGGCCAGAGGTTGAATAGAAGATCATTCACAGTTTTCTAAGCTTATAAGGAGCAAGGATGTTGTATTTTTTGTTGCGGGGTATAATTTTGGAATACTAAAGGGTTAAGTCAATGTACTATGTAAAGAAAAGAATGAAAAATATACTTTTTGTATTGTCAAAAAACTACATAGAGTGGCTTTAAAAGAGCTAAAATAAGGATCTTCAATTCCTCCCATTCACTAAATAGACAAGGTTGCAACAAAGGTTAGGAATTGTAAATAATCCATTTTATAAAATTCACCAGTTTTTCTTCTAAAAATGCTCCAATGATCCCTCTCTGCTGCCAGTTTGTCACAGCCTGACTAACAGCCCTTCTAATTATGGGTTCACCACACCACGAAGTGGTGGTGAACCCATATTGCTTTTTCTGATGTTTCTCCTACTCCTGCCATATCTTTAAATGGATTCAGCTTCTTCATTTTAGGGCCTAAGGTCCTGAAATTTGGTATGGAGGTACAGTGGGCAAATACCCCTAGGCGTTTTTTAAATTTTTGTGATACAGGCTTTTAGAATGGTTTTATTTGAGTTTTTTTGAGTCATCACAATGGAATGCAGGGCATCAACCAATAGGCATGCAGCTTTCCTCTATACTTCTTGCTGATTGGCTGTTGGGATTTAACTTGATTAACACCCGCACAGAGCATTTCCACCTGCACAGAGCATTTCTTGCTGATTGGCTGTTGGGATTTAACTTGATTAACACCTGCACAGAGCATTTCCATACTGACAGTATGTCTTTATTCAAGTGTTTTGGTAGGTATTTCAAGCTTTTCTGCTCCAGCATTGGAATGCGGGGCATGAACGTTTTTTATTTTATTTTGAAAATCAACAGTTTGCATTATGCAATTAAAAATCCTAACCAATAAAGTAGGGAATAGCTATCCAACTGTTGTTTTAGTTGTATGTTACTTCATATTATAGTTATATCAATGTAATTCATTGATTTTCGCCTGATTTTGAAAAAAGGAAAAAAAGAAATTTTGTTGCCTTCTGACAGTGATCAACCTGCCGAAAATGGGCAAAGATGTCTGTTGCCATGCCGGAAGGTGGATGGCAGATAACTATGAAGAGAGGAGACAAGAAATGGCTCTGATTTAATGTTTTCTTTATTTCTCTCTTTGAGGCAGTGATATGTGATGCTGGCTGTGTATATGTGATGTTCCCACTGAATGAAAACCATTCGTACAATGATTGAGTCAATATTTGAACATGTAGGAACCTTGGGTTTTTTTTCGGCCCGTCTTGTTTTTTTTTCGCCCGCTCGCATTAGATTTGGAGTCTGCGGAGTATGTCATCCATAAAATTTACTTGCTGTGGCCTTACGTTGAAAATGACCAATTTTTTTTTAAAATTGATTATTGTTCTCTCAGGTTACTGTGACCATGGATATCCCGACGCTTGGACACACCAGCATTGGTGTGGCTCAGACGTGGGTAGAGGTTCTACCGTTCCCTATAGTTGCAACAACAAACGGCTTGAGCGCAAGAACCCTGATTATTGGTCACTTTTTTGTTGTTGCTTCGTTGTCTCATGATCCTGATTGCCGGATACCCAGAGACCAATTAAGCTACACCTGGACCTGTGAAGCAGTGCATTTTCCGAACGCACCAGGTATTATATAGCATTTATAATAAAGAAACTCGACAACAACGTTAACAAGAAGACGTTAAATTCAAAATCATAAGTTCTGTCCTTTGAAGCATTTAATATATCGCATTTTTTTTCTTTTTATTGCACTTGGAAAATTCAATTGGCAAGTTAACAGGAAAAGCGCTACACTGTGGTCAATGATTATTTGTCAAATGTAATTTTCTGCACATAGAACCTCTATAAAGGATATCACCTTTATCTCTAAACAAAATCCATAGTATCTCTACAAAATGCTATAGATTACACTAATCTTCAAAGTAGCAATCTTTTATGTATTGATTATCAATCACATTAATATCAAATCCAATCGTTTGCAAATCATCCTCAGTTACCACCGGTGGAATATCGGCCTGCGAAGATCTATTCGGAAGCCAACAATTATTTACGGATCCAGAAGCAGGTGTCTTACATTTCAACACTTTTACAAGGCCAGGTTTTCCGCTGAACTCTACTGTCAGAGTCAGTGTGGTCATCAGCGCTGAGGGACATCAAGCTGGTTCTACCTACATCGACATACACACTGTAGGAGCATCTGACCTGGGGCATTACATTCTTAAGTATATACTTTATGACTATACCACCGTCTTGGGATTATATTCTAAATCGAAGTTTATGCAATTTGTTGTTTTTATTGTTTTTTTTTTTTCAAATACTAAATACATTTGATCAGTTTCAAAACAATTCGGTAAAACACCTCTATGACATATTCAGATCTTTTGAAAATGCTAAACGCTTAGGGTCTTGTCTAACACGTACAGATGCTGGGTTCCGAGCCAGTGCCTATCATTATGATGTGTAAATGTTAACAATTTACGACGTTTTAGGATCGGTTAGAAATGAAAAAGAGCATTGCTTGGTAAAACTGCCATGCAATGTACATGGGACCTTCTTACGCAACATGTGTCATAGAGACTGATTGTCTAGAGTAGGAGTATATTCGAACATGAGGGGGTTATCGACTTTCTAACTCTGTGACAAACTAAACCCCGTCATATTCATTGCAACAATCACATAGGCACAGCAAAACAACATTGTTTTCACGAAGGTAATAAACGTGCATGCGTATACTAACAAAGAAAATGCATACCACACAAATACAATTGAGACAGACCACATCAACATAGATTTTTCCAACTCCAATTTAACAAACGAACTTCAGAGTCACTAAACTTTAGAAGCTCCTGGAACCTGCCGACGGGAAGTACTAGGATTAAGTAGAATCAGGGCAAAGGAGGTCATTTACCTGTTTTTAAAGTCATAGTTCCGAAAAAAGCGGCAATTTCTATTGTCTGTCTAATGCTGAATAAATGGTTTTTCTTTGGAAAGGGGAAACCTTTTTATGTGTTAATTTTGGTTAATAAATAATGTTTAATAAACCTTTATATTTTACACCCATATTGGTACTCCTATAGTGCAACTAATAGTTAACTTTATTCTTACAGATGTTTCATAAACTGTAACCCTGGTGACTTCCACGCTCACGATATGCTTCATATCGGTCTGCATCCTGTCATCGCTGACAGTTCCGGTCTTAACCTATGGACGCTAGTGGAAGCCCCGTCAGATTTTCCAGGCGTTAACTGGACACGCGACATCTTACTCGCTGATGACACTGACCTGAAAGTTCGTCCAAATGTCTTCACAGTAAGTAAAATTTCATATTCTATCTAACTATGAGTCTATCTCGCAAACTTTTCGGTGGCTGCAATACAATATATTTTATTTACATTTAAAGAAAAACAAGGAATAAAAATAATCATAGTAATTTTAGAACATGTATCTACAATGCAGATACTTCGTTATTCTTTAACATTGAATAGTAAACTCTTAAACTAAAATATATCTGAGAGTTATTTACCTTTAATCTCCAGACTAAAAAATGTTTTTGGAAGATTTGTATGTTTGGGTTAAAAGGTGAATGAAATTAAATAACGTTTTACTTGATTTGCCTTGTTTTCACAACTTTACAACTTTATGGTACAACTTTATGGTCGGTAGGTGTTTAGGAAACATAAACATCAGAAAAACGTGAGAGTCATACTGCCTTCTAGTGTAAATCTTTAATTATTTTTCGGATGTTTAGAATATCTGATTTCTAAATACTGTTGCAGGTTCCAGGAAACTACACAATTAGAGCTACCAACTACCTTAACCCGAATTTTCCACGGATAGCAGAGTATCGGTTCCTTGTGATTAGGAATCCCACACCAAGCAGTCTTCTCCATGACAACTCGGCAGAAATACCACCGAATGTTTGCTCTGTCTTTCCACAAGATGGGGTTTCATTAGTGGACAAGTTCTGCATCGTCTGCGAAGGTGTCTAGTGTTTATAAAATTATGTGGTAGCAAGTCTTATATTCCAGGAAAGATGAAAATCACTTTTCTAAGGAAAAAATATGTGAACATCAAACCTTCCACTCCAGATCTCTTAGAATGAATAGGAATAAAAATTAATATTTTACGGGGGATTAAAATCTGGGATTTACAATTTCAGAGAGAACTTGATTGCAATATGGATGTCTAGGAAGCCAAAAAGTCTACTTCCAGGAAAATGATGATGATGAATGTTTTATTTAAGTGCAATATCACTTGCAGCCCGCGGGCTGAATTGCTGATCCGTTACAAACATTTTCAGAGCTCGTATTAAGATAAAACATAGGGTCACTTATTACATATAAGTATAACAAATAACATTGGTGTATAATACAATTTAATTTTTGTACCATAATACGAGTATAAAACGGAATTAAAAGCTTTTTAAGTTAATAATACAAAGATACGGAAATCCTTAAAAACATTAACTATTTGATCAAGCATTTAAAAGGCGAACAATGTACGATATTGGGGAGTTCCTGAGTCGATCAGTCCTATATTTAATTGGTCTATATTTGTCTCTGTTTCTGGTGGTTCTGTCGTGGTAGTCCGAACCCTTTTGGTGGCAGCATTGACGGTGTGTGGGTTTCTAAATGAGTCCCGAAAAATGAAATTAATTAACACATCTTATTTTCTCCTTTTTATTCATTAGCCATTAGAAGAACATAATTATCTTGATTTGTTTTGCAGAATTTTATGATGATCTTGGTCCACTTAAAATGGATATTAAATTCAAGATTGATCCAAGTGGCGTCGATTTAGCAACCGTTAAATTTCCAGGAGATAGCCCAGCTACTACCGTTGACATCTTTGTTAACGTGTTTTCTGGTTGGGTAAGTCTTGTTTACTTTTTATACCAACGTATTTTTTTCTCTCGATCTTCGCCTCTTTTTTTCTTAGCTGCCATTTCCATCCCAGATATGCACTTATATCTTTTAAGGGATATAGATGTTATTTTTATTGTCTTTAATATAGTGAAGGATTAAAACTCAAAAGCATACATTGCCCAATACAATAAATTGTATACTTATTAGATACTTTATTAATCGATTTTTTTCAAAATCCAATGGCCAACCAGCTGTCTGAAGATCTAATAAATTAAGAGATAAACCAAAATAAATTAAAGATAGGTATAAATATGGATATGTGCTATTGACAAAGTATTTGAGACAAAGGACGTATATGTAATTTGTTTCTGATTCTGATTCCGTCAACGCATTGGTTTAAACCAGCCTTAAATGATCAAATCATAGCAATCTGTCAAAAACTACACTTTTGTGAAATCTTAACTAGCTAGCTGTGTAATATTAAAGAATCATGCAGCTGAGTGATTATTAATCTAAATGTATTGTCACTAGGTCTTCTACACACCCATGTTGGACTTCGCTCCAGGTAACATAACAATAGAAGTGGTGGTGTCCAGTGCTGACGGACGCAGCTCTACCGTTCAACTAGACCCTATTGTTGTAAGTGGATAATTTTGATTTATTTATTTATTCATCATGTGGTGATTATCGCCATCTTCTTGTGAGATCGTGCTAAACCGTATATGTACATTCTTCTTGTTCGACCGTCGTTATCGAGGATGACCAATGGCCTTGCCTACTACCTGTATGTACATACATGTACACAGGCCTCAAAATTAACTTTTCTTCCTATTGTCCCAGCACTGTCCCAAAATAAATCTTAATTGTCCTGAAGTGAGGATGAAATGTCCCAACCTGATGTTTGGGAAGTGTTGTATGGAGTCAACTTTATTTTGCTTCTGTTCACTCCCAGGCGCACTATACATGCAGAGTAGACAGACATTTCGAGGGGAATTTTCCGGATGCAAAAGCTGGCAGGACTGATATTCTAAAGTTCTAATTTTTCTATTGTCCCTAAAATGTGTCAAAGTGTCCTTTTAGTTGTCCCAGCCCACATTTTAGTGGCCATTGGCCATTGAGGCACCTTTAATTTCGAGCCATGATACACATAAATGCTGCGCATTGGGAGTCTTTAGCAAGATAAGTGCAGTATACATTGTGTATACTAAATATCTTTCAAATAAACAAATTAATAAACCAAAGCAAAAATTGATACCAAAATAAAGGCTGAGCCACTCAGGCGTCACAAATATAGAAAGCTAGTCATCTTGCCTATTTACCCCATTCAATTTAACATTTTGTATCAATTTAAACTCTGTTTAGATCACACCACCCGACATAGATTATTTGATTGCATTTGGAGAAGATTTATTCAACAATCCAGTCAGCTCGTTCTATGACTTACTGTCAATGGTGTCTTCGGCGGAAGCGTTCAGCGGTCCTGTGATAGCATCTAGTATTGTAGCTTACCTGGGCAACAAAGGGGAGGACATCACTGAGGTACATTATCTTGGATTATATGTGTTTTGATTATTTGTGTTTCTTTGCTTGCGTGTTCGTAGTTATTTGAATACAGTAGATTTAGGAAGCAAGATAGAGGGGGAATTATGTAACCGCAGACTGACAGGCAGGTTGTACTGGAGGTCAAGTAGGAATCTCACGTATATGATTCAAGAAAATTACCACTGTGAAAGGACTATTATGGCACTTTGAAAAAAAAAGGTGTATCTGTGGATTTACTATTGATGCAAATTATTGCTGTATTTCAACGGACAAATTATTGCTGTATTTCAACTGTAGATAACGGACTTGGTGGCTGAGAACATGGCAAAAGTGGATGTACAGGACTTTGATGCTGTTACAGGATTGGCAGCCTGCATCTTGCTAGTGACCGCATTTCCCGAGCATGTGTCTGGTGAGGCACAGGTAAGTATTAGTATTTTACTGACAAACTTAATATATTTTCCTGACTTTATTTAAACAACTAAGCAAATCAGAAATCTGGTTGGTCTCATGCAAATGATTTGACAATAAAACTGATGCATTTTGGCGTATTTTGGAAGGTTTGTGGCATCTGAAGTAGAGAGAGAAGAATAATTAACCAAAACTTTGTATCTGCCTATAATGCAAAAGAGGGTTAACAAAAGTAATATGCCTCCGCCAATACATCACATAAAAAGAAGCAAAATATGAATTTCGATAGAACAAAACGTGAATATGATATAGCAGAATATGGAGATATTTTGATGTACGATAGAAATATCAAAGCTATCATATCAAAATATGCTTCACACATACCTTCCTTTTTTAAAATCATAATGTGAATTTACCATCTTAGGTTGCTCTCCCAGCTCACCTGGCCCATGGACGAATTAGATCAGCAACATTATAAAAGGTTTCTGCTTGCGAGATATGTGAAAAAAATTATGAGTTGTATGTTGATAATTTGGTATACATTATTTTTATCTTCAATACAGGTTCACAGTGCAATGTCTCTGATGCATGCAACTGAGAAATTAAGAGAGTTGTCAAGAAATTACTCCAAGACTGTTGAGGATGTGAACTATGCTACAGCATTGATATTTACAGGTATGTTCTAGTATCCATTGAAATCAGAATCAATTAGTTA
>NW_017803424.1:323815-371069 GCF_001625305.1 Branchiostoma belcheri | reverse complement strand
GTACATCTCTACGATGTATTCTCACGAACTTGTATGCATCGAAGCAAAGGTCACTTACTACCTACTAACGCCTTTATCGTTAATCTTAACCCCTTACATTAAATAAAAATCCGAAATTTCAGACTTCTGGGAACTTTGCAATTCTTGATAAGCATTCTGCAAGAGCTTTCATATCCTGTTCCTTAATTGCACCATCTTCCAACCATGGCCTAGCAACTATATCTTAGGGACCAATAATTTAAATAAAAAAAAATACGCGGGACTAAAACAATACTTCCTAAAGGACTTTTTGTTGAAACATTGAATATGATTGTTGAGCTGTACTACCCTGCTTGTTTTATGCGTCTTTGTGTACAAGAAATATTGATGCCTTAAATTTATCTTATTCATCTCATGTTACATCTATTCGCAGTTTTTGGAGTCCAATTTCAACCCATTTGAGTATTCAAACAATTCGCGTCCAATCGAAACAGATGTTACAGGCCTTGCTGTCAAATGTGGGAACTCGACTGTTCCTGTTTCTGACCTGAGTGTACCCATAGACATCCTGACGAGACGAGAAAACAAAAGACTGGATGAAATCATGTATGTCTTCTCGTCATCTTCACCGCTTGGTAACATATCGGTATGTATTAATCTTAGTATGATTTTATGAAAAAAGGTAGAAGTTATATGAGATAGAGAGAGAGAAAGAGAGAGATAAGCTAATTAGTTTTAGATGGTACAGAGTTGGCGCATCGACCTGTTAACTGACCTTAAGAATTGCAGACTTCAAGTTTACACCAACTGCTGTCTTTGATGACTAGCGACTTTTTGTCCTGAAATAGATTACCATAACAGTTTATCGTCTCATATTAATTGCCTCGAAGAAATCAGTATGATCATTCGATGTTATCCATGTGTTGTTGAACGGATCGTTAGTAGCTGCTTTTGTTTTCCCAGATATTTCATTTTTATGCTAGAAGAAACATGTCATCACTGAGCTTCAGCGTGGATTTTAACAGCACCCTCTTTCCACAAGAAGTCACTCTTTGGTTAAGCAAACATGAGCCTCCAACACCAGATACCTATGACTGGACAACAACCTTACCACTTCCTGATGATGAGCTCTTCAGCGTCCCATGGATAAATGGAACATTCCTGACATCCAGCGCTTACCAGTGGCTGCTGCCGGAAGATGTGATTGTCATCACAGATACCGATGTGGACGTGTACAACAGGACGGACTATTTCATAGGTAAGTGTCTTCCTTTTCATCACTTCCAGACGAAAGTATTATTCATAGTGACAATTATTTGTTCTAGTTCGAATGTTGGGGGTTTCAAAGTGAGCGTCTGTGCGTTTGCTTTATCTGTGTGTAAGTGCTATCAAAGAAAACAGCTTTGACCTGTTTGGCATAAGTATTTTAATTAGACATACATGATTTCATCCAGTCTTTTGTTTTCTCGTCTCGTCAGGATGTCTATGGGTACACTCAGGTCAGAAACAGGAACAGTCGAGTTCCCACATTTGACAGCAAGGCCTGTAACATCTGTTTCGATTGGACGCGAATTGTTTGAATACTCAAATGGGTTGAAATTGGACTCCAAAAACTGCGAATAGATGTAACATGAGATGAATAAGATAAATTTAAGGCATCAATATTTCTTGTACACAAAGACGCATAAAACAAGCAGGGTAGTACAGCTCAACAATCATATTCAATGTTTCAACAAAAAGTCCTTTAGGAAGTATTGTTTTAGTCCCGCGTATTTTTTTTTATTTAAATTATTGGTCCCTAAGATATAGTTGCTAGGCCATGGTTGGAAGATGGTGCAATTAAGGAACAGGATATGAAAGCTCTTGCAGAATGCTTATCAAGAATTGCAAAGTTCCCAGAAGTCTGAAATTTCGGATTTTTATTTAATGTAAGGGGTTAAGATTAACGATAAAGGTGTTAGTAGGTAGTAAGTGACCTTTGCTTCGATGCATACAAGTTCGTGAGAATACATCGTAGAGATGTACGAACTACCAAAAATGACACAAAAGCCCCCTTCATACAGATTTCTTATAAAAGTTATATACGTGAAGGTGCTTCATAATAATCATCACCCTGTGTAACGTTATTTCCTTGCCGTTGCTGGACAAACCCTACCCATTCCCAAGTAAATTCTGGCAATGGAGAAAACAGACCATAGTACCTGCACTCCAACCGTCTCTTCTAATGGACAATTATCTCCAATAACGGATGAAAAGGACGGCACGTGGACAAAGGAGTCACTCACACCCGCCACTGTATACAACTTCTCACTGGAGTCATCGCGATCCTCCCGTTTAATTCTCACGTGGATCTATATACAGAACAGATAATTTTGCATCGTAAGCAAATTCATTATACAACATCAAAGCTACCCATTTTCAAACAAATGCACAGCCGTATTGCGGGTTCTGAAATATGAAAATTTGGTAATATCATATATCACATTAGTATGTATAGTTTAAGTAAAATATACTATTGCATTTTTTTTATGGCCCATGTTTATTTATGGCCTTTCATTAGCTTGTAAGAACATAAACGCACAATAAATGTCATGGCACCAAAGCTACTGTTGTTTTTGTTTTTAAAGTATTTTAACATTTTCCTTTCTTTCAGACCATTATTTTCTATTTAAGACCTCTACCCTCTATTTTAGACATTCAAGAAACAACTAATACCTCTACAGAACATATCATTCAAAGAAAACCATACCTTTGACGTATATATATCTGCAAATAGATCGCCCTCCTCGTAGGCTGGCATCATGTTGTTCAGATAAATGTCGTCAAGCACGTCTAAGACTTGGAAGGTTATTATAGTGGCTTCCTTGTTCTAAAAATCCAAAACAAACTACCTTATTTCATTTTCTTAACACACTTTAATTCAATAAAAAATCAAATAGTGGTCTTTAAATAAGAACACCGTAAAGAATAGTAATACCTCACAAAGGATTCTGAGTAAAATTGCATAAGGTGCATAGTTGGTATTATGATTTGAGTGTAGCTAGTAAATTTCATTATAGGTGGGAATCTTTCGTTGCCTACCAATTCCAACATGTTCGAAAATCCAAATCCATCCTCATGGTCCAACAGAGCCTTTACCTCAGAAGCTTTGAACACATGGGCAGCGCCTGGAAAATATGAAAGACTCTCAGATTTAGTATACTAGTAAGGCCACATCTCCCTAATTTTATCGCACGCGCATTGATTTTCGCCTGTTCTCAAAAAAACGTCCTCCGAGGCTCTGGCTTGGCTCTAGGCCAGGGCAATCCATGGTAGTTAACGACAATACGGAGCCGGTGATAACTCTGGAGGATGACACCCAGGCTACCAAAGCTCTACGACTCAACGCTCAGTGCATACGTATGGTGCCGATTCATAGATTCCGCAAAAGGCCAGGCTTGTCCTATACGTCGCTACGTACTGCCACAAACTTCACAATACCAGCCTTGTGGTTTCATAGTAGCATTTTTTTATTTTTGGCTGGAATTTTTTTATTCGCTCGCGCGCACAAGTTTAAGGTCTTCATGTCTTTCATATAATCAAGTCGGAGGGTCAAACAGGTCAATCGGTTATTACATACGAACATCAACGTTTAACAAGAATTCGGAGATCTTATGCCTATATGCAAATTGTTAGAATGATGCATGTAGCATAATCTATTTTATAGACGGTTTTTCTTAATTCAACTGGCAAATATTTAATATGTAAAAGTCCTATCCTCTGTCAAGGCTTTATGTTAATCTTTTACCATTAATCATGCAATGACATCACATTTACATAATGGATGTTAGGATGTTTAGGATGTTAACCTAAATTAAGTTACAAATATCACAAGTGTGATATGCCCATTTTTGTTCTGAAAACATTGTGTTTTTATATTGAGTATGCAAATTATGTCGTAATTTGAATTATTAGTACCTGAAAATGTTAAACTTGGCTTAGGTGACATGCATTACATGTATGCCCAGAAGTAGTTACAGTAACATAACCCCTAGTAAGCGGCCAAGAGCCACTAACGAAAGGGTTAAGCCTATTTAAACTTACCCTAACATTGTTGCAAAAAAAATCCCACCACGATACAAGTGTGAAGTTTAAGTGTGAATTATTTCCACAAAAGTATTTCCTTTTTATGGCATTTTTAAAGTATATAAGAAGGAGACTAAATAATAATAACAATTGATTCTGATTTCAATGGATACTAGAACATACCTGTAAATATCAATGCTGTAGCATAGTTCACATCCTCAACAGTCTTGGAGTAATTTCTTGACAACTCTCTTAATTTCTCAGTTGCATGCATCAGAGACATTGCACTGTGAACCTGTATTATTCATAGTGACAATTATTTGTTCTAGTTCGAATGTTGGGGGTTTCAAAGTGAGCGTCTGTGCGTTTGCTTTATCTGTGTGTAAGTGCTATCAAAGAAAACAGCTTTGACCTGTTTGGCATAAGTATTTTAATTGTATATCTTGTTTTAGCGTTTTAGCAACAAGTTTGTTAGGGTTCGAAAGTGAAAAAAGATCAAGTTTTATTTTGTTGACACAATATTCCCTGGGTTTTTAGGATTTTTATCGCGACAAAACACAGAACTATGGTCTAATAATGAATAGGTAACAATGCATCCTTTAATGCAATTTGTTTAACTCAACAATATACACATCCAAAATGTTTAAAATCCTTGTCATATGTTAAAATATAATAGAATTAAAAATGTTATAATTGTAATTGTACTTGAAATTGAAATGTTGGTTCAAAAATTCACGCCAGAATGTAAAATGTATTTTCAATATGGAAGAAAACGTAAGGTGGGGCAACTTAATACATCACTGCACAATCATTGAATGATATACAGAACTGAATAAGAAGTAAAGATATATCTGGATCTAAGGTCAATCTAACATGTTCATAATTTAACAAACTTGTGTATGTTTTGTCAGATTCCCCTTTTAGATTTCAATGTATACTACACAAGTCTTCATGGAGTCATAAAAATTTCACATAGCAATGTATAAAAAAAAACCACAACGTAACTTACACTAACACTAACACTTACATTGACATCATTTACACAAATAACAAATCTAACTAATAAGACTTCCTATTGACATTCACAATAGCATAAATATGTTTTGCTTAATAAAAGCGAGTGAAATAAATACATTTTACCTTGGACTTGTTGGACAATTGCATTTATTTCTAACAGGAGTTCGGTTCGGCTCTGATGTTGATCGTGCCAGCGGTGAAATCGTCAGCTTCACTCTGTACGTCTTTGAGACAACCTGTGTCTACTTTGAAGAAAACCAAACTCACCTGTGGCAACGTGACGGCTGTAGGGTAAAATCACTTGGCATATTTTTCTTCTTTCTCCTTATACCAAAATAAATTGTTTTGTTTACCTTTCTTTTTGTAGCTATGGTGTGTAAATAGTTTATTTACTATGTAGTGATAATTTTGAAATTGCATTTCTATACATTTTCCATATACTGAAACCAATGCATACGTTTGTACATCAGAACAGGAGGCTATAAAGATTATACGGATTATTTACTATGGCAGAATCTTTTAAACGACATTCGCCATTTTTCCTCACTTGACTTGACGATTGCGTTGTATATGTGAGGGGGTATATATATATGCGTTGTATATGTGAGGGGGTGTATATATCATATATTATATATATTACATATTTTTCCTACAAGTATGTTGGTGGGATGTCAGGGAATAAACTATTACCGCGAGTCCACGGTAGTTAATTTGGAAATTTGACTGATGTTGTACTGGCTTTCTTGGCTTACCACTTCTATTTTTTTACAAACAGGTCGGTTTGATGTCAAACATCAGCCACGTCCACTGCCAGTGTGATCACCTGACCAAGTTTGCTGGTTTCGTGGCGCCAAACCCACTGAACATCCGGGAAGTTTTCTCAAAGAACATCTTGGAGAATCCGACAGGTCTCATCCTGGTTCTCACTGTGTTCATGTCCTACGTGATGGGTGTTGTCTGGGCCAGGAAAGCAGACAGAAAAGATATCGCTAAGGTCAGGCGAACGGTGTTTAATATGATGTGTACTTGTGTACGTTGCCCTCCGTCAATGTATAAGTTTGCAACTTTCATTTTATCACCATTTTACGTTATATATTTTGAAGTAACTGTTATAATAAGTCTTTTAAGATTTTAACTTTGTCACTGTAAGATAAATGCTCATTCAGCACTGCTGTTTAACCGGGGTAAAAAGACGATAAATCTAATAATAAAATGCAACAATATTAATACCGATAGATTAAATAAATGTTTGATTCATTTGCTCCTATGCAAAGTAATGTACGTTACAGAAACTAGGTAATGTCTGGTTAGGATAAAGGGGAAAAAGTGCACAACGTCGGGGCCAGTTACGGACTCCTAAAATTTAAAGTCAAAACAAAACTACTTTGCCGCCCTTCCGGTGCTTACTACAGGTTGGGGTGGGACTACTTCCTGGTCACAGGCTGAACTCACGTAAGGAATGCCAATACGTCATCACAGTATACACTGGATTTCGTGGCAATGCGGGAACAACTGCTAAGGTAGCCTGCTTAAATCGCACTCCTAGCAGTTTTGCAATTGCTCATAGCGGGCAGTTAAGTTAATTTATGCCTTGTTCAGGAATGGGCCATTCCCTACCAGGACTGCCCCCTGCCTGTTACATTTTGGTGTTACATGAGTTTTTCATTTGCATTTTTAATAATAATAATAGAAAATCCCGAACTCCTCTTGGACTAACTTTCGAAATTGTAGATGATTATGAGGTTTCATTGGCCCTTCTTATGGCTAACATAGAGGTAAGGGACCATGAAATCTGCAGGGAAAGGGTCCATAGGGTTCGGAATTATCTATGTTTCACAAACTATTATTAATGTGTTGTTTTGTTTTACAAATACCTATATGCAGAAAGAGGTATTTGCTAATTTTCTATACTATAGCAGACAATGCACCTAGTACGTAATCAATGATTTAGATTCTGTTGATGGCAATGATGAAGTCTATATATTCATTAAAAAAACTATAGATACAACTATATATACAACATGTCATCACAGATTACATTGGTGCTATACGGCAGCCAATACGAGAGCCTTCCCTTTACGCTGCGGGACGACAACCGATGTCTGTTTGAACAAGGCAGTGTGGACTCTTTCCTGATGTCAACAGAAGAACCTCTAGGGGTCATCACACACATGAGAGTATGGCACAACAACGCTGGTTTCAGCCCCTCATGGTAAGTTTGGAAACAATAAAGAATGTATAATTTTATAAATTTCCAAAGCCTTACTACAACAATTTATCTAATGCTTATTTGTTAATTTGAACCTTTTATGAAAGCATATGTTAAAGCCTAACTAAAACAATAGCCGTCTTAAAAGTATGTATTAGAATATGGATTTTCTTATTTGTTTAATTTTGCAGGTACCTTAGTCAAATCATAGTAACAGACAGGGGAACAAACAACACAGCACATTTTCTAAGTAACAGGTAATGATACTTGTATTATTCCACTTCATATAAGTTCAACAATCGTAATATTTTAGTGTTAGCTGAAGTTGCATGTGGCTGGACGCAGTTTTTTTTTCAATAAACAGATTAACCAGTAATAAACACCGCTTGGCATTGGACCCTTAAAATTGTTAGTTATATTTTTGCTATCAAAATTGTATAATTGACAATTTTTAAAGTGTCATGGTGCTATTTACTCCCCTATTTTATTTATAAACAATGTTTAATTTTAATTTTTGCCCTTTATTTATATTTGTGTATAATAAATTTTCTTTAAAATCATTCATGTGTATGAGCTATTTGGACATGTTATGAACGCTACATGCCGAGCAAAAATGGCACAAAATGATCGTACAAAACTGAATACCTATTGTAGAAAATGTTGGAAAATAAGTAGTTAGCATCAATATAAAATATATTAAGAAATAAACAAACATTAAAGTACATTTTGAAGTTATAGTATCTTTGATATTTTTTTTTCATTTTTTTAATACAGGTGGCTCGCTGTTGACGAAGATGATGGAAAGATAGAACGCATCATACCGGCAGCAGGAAAAGAGGAAATTACTAAGTTCCAAAACTTGTTCTTTACTAAATGTACAAGGTACATGGCTTCATTACACTATGACAGAAATTTAAGTACCTAATTTCAGTTGCCGAAAAGAATACGTGTTTGAAAAGGTGCGTTTCAGCATAATGGCAATTTTTGAAGTTTATCATCCTAACTTATAAAGTTATTAAACTAAGAAAAAAAAAATGCAACTTAACTCATATTGAGGATGAGTGCTTAACCTTACAAATTAAAAAAAAATACATTGGGTAGCTGGTATATTATCGGTGCTGCAATAGAACTACATTTTTTCCTAAGGTTATAGTTACGAGTTTTGGGTAGTTTTCAGTTTTCTGGGTAGTAACGTTAGATATTATATTTATGTAGCGTAAGAAATGACACTGTCAATCCTAGCACCTTATTGCATCAGGTTATTGGGTCGTACCGCTGACCTTATCTGTATCAAAAATACAACACAATACATAAATGATATTTTCAACAAAATTGAATGCTAAATAAAAGAAAAGAAAAATATTTTCTTCTCACTATTCGAACAGGGACGTGACTGATGATCACCTGTGGTACTCTGTTGCCGGCCGCCCGGCCCGGAGTCCCTTCACCCGAGTCCAGCGCCTGTCTTGCTGCCTGACGCTGCTCTACAGCACCATGGTCACCAACATCATGTTCTTCGGCCGCGGGGACGACTTCGATCCGCCAGAACCACTCAAGATAGCTGGTCTGGAGATCAACCTTCCGATTTCTCTTCCACAGGTAACGAGAATAAATGCAAACTTCACTGTTGTATATGTTTATTGAACTTTGAGACCTTGTAAATATTTATCCGCCATTTCCGTGCAAACCGTGCAAACTGTTAAGTGCCTTTAAAATGAACTTTAGATTAGACATTTGTTTGTTGATAAATTTCAAGAAAAGAAAAGCATGGAAGCCGACTAAACGGTACTAAAAATTATAATACGTACACATTATAGACTTCCCAAAATTAAAAAAAAAAAGAATGCGCTTGACTCACTTTTGGCGTTCGATTTTTCGGAAACGTGACGTCACAAGTGTGTCAAAGGTGAATGGAAGTCGATACCGCCCGCAGTCTCGGTTACACTAGTTGGGTGTATGGATATCGTTTGTGGTGTTTTAAATTTAAAAAAAATCCCCTCCCAATTTTTGTTCTTCTGCGCTTATAAATGGTATACAAATTGAATTTAGGTGAAATGAACTTCTTGTTAACACTGCCCGCCGTACCGGCTACAAGAGCTTGGTGAAAAGATTTTGTTTGTTACGTTTCCAAATATTAAAGGTTTTTATTTTGTTTTCTCAGCTGATGATTGGCCTACAGAGTGCAGCCATCATCCTACCAGTCAACGTCCTCATCGTCTTTCTTTTCCGTAATTCGGGAAAACAGACGACAGAAAAGACTGACGGCAAGAAGTCGAACTTAGAGCTCGGTAGACGCGTGTTGAAATTATTACGTCGCAGACCTAGAGAGATGCGAGATTGTGCTTCTGATAATCCAGACACGCCGTCATTTTGGTACTCAAGAGACAGAACGGTCCCCGGAAACAAAGACCACAAGCTCAGAGTGCTGCAGTCGTCATTGGATGTTGATGTTGAAGAAAGTTCCAGGAAGCTCAGTGATGATAACACAGGTCTTGACCAGAAGTCGTCTCTGCCCTGGTGGAGTGTTCTTCTAGGTAAGCTATAGATCCACAACTATCACCCGGTATATGGATATAATAGTGTTAACTAGTATTATAGACATCTTTTAGTTTTTTTGGTTTATCAATCGATTTATCCATTTCATGTTAAAAGTAACCATACAAACAATAAAAACCGAAGACTGGTCAAATCTCTCTGCTTGTTTACCTGATTCCAATGTACTAGATTCTATGGTCATGTCATTTCAAGTATATTTTAAGAGAGAATGATAAAATGTTTTAAAATCATCATTGTATCTTTGACCAATTTTATTTTCAGTAGACTATACGAAAGTTCCTGTCAAAAAAACAGTCAATAAAGAATCAATTATGTCTTGGATTATTATCAAAATAACGGCTGTGTCCACCCACAGGCTGGTTCCTTGTGTGGTCCGGGAGTTTTGTGGCGGCTTTCTTCACAGTTCTGTACACGCTGAGTTTCGGGAGAGAGAAAGCGGACGCCTGGGTCTGCACCTTCGTGACGTCATTCGTCAGTGACTTGTTTCTGGTGCAACCTGTCAAACTGGTTCTAGTGGCGATGATCTTTTCCTTATTTACAAAGGTACTGTGTAACAGTTCTTTAAATTTCCTTGTCCTGCTGACGTTTTTTACACAATGTTTTTCAAGAGTTTTATTTCGTAATAAAGACACAGATTTTTGATTCCGTTTGCGCTGTTGTGGCGGAATATTTTTTTACATTCGCTGCATTTCGATGCGTTCTTGTGAGAAATGTCCCCAAGCCGTACATATGCAGGACCCTATATGGGTGTTACTGTATGTACAGCCCAAATATATACTGTCCCAGCAAGATAAGAGTTTAGTACATTTATACGCATACATTTACCATCCTTAGATATGCATATACTTGAACAAAACGCAACAAAACGTATGTAACAATAATCATCGATGGCCTTAACCGTCTAACACAATTATTTTCTAAACAATAGTAGCATGGAAATTACTAGTTCGACTAATAACAAAAACTGCATTTCGGCTAAAATATTTGCATTTTTAATTTTTTATTGGATTTCTATATTTTAAAGGAGATGGTCATGTCTATAATACCCCCCCCCCAAAAAAAAAACTAAATAAATAAATAAATATAGTCCATTAAATGCATGTATATTAAACAATAATCAGTCTATGGCATTTAAAAGGAATGTATGCAAATTAAGTCACCAACTCCGTGTCGGTTGGTTCCACCTAGAAATAAATTTATCTACCTACCCACATACCTCGTTTCTACATCTTAAATTAATATGTAATGTCGTTACTTGTTAACATAACGTTAAAAATACACATTTACCTAAAAAATAAACTCGTTGACATTCCAACCTACCGGAAAGTAATTGCGCAATTGTCAAGAGAGTGCAGGCGCCGTGTTTGTTGTCTTATCGAACCATAGAAACCTGTTATATTTACGGCAGTACCATGTGTATAAAACTATGTGTATATTGTATAGATATATACATATATTTTGCTCGTAGAAACCCGTTGTGGAAGAAGACCCACCACCCACATCAAAGGGGGACGACGAGGAATATATAATGTACAAGGAGGTAAAAAATGTTAATTAGTTAAATCATGGAGTTCTACCCCCATGGTTAAATCAATTACAACTTACTAAATCAAACGAATAGGGGCCATAGGATTTAGCAATAGGAATTTGCCTTTGTCCTCTAGGCAACTTTTAACCTTTATGGCACTATACTGAGCAACTAGTCACTATCTCTACTAAACATACAAACCAAACTGTAATTATCACCACCCTAAACAATACACTTAACCCGGAGGGTGAAAGTAATAATCACCTTTATCACTTTTTTTAATTATCAAATATGTTGATTTCGTAAGATAATCACTAGTAGATTTTGCCACAGGGTGACGTACCTACACAGAAAAGGCACGTAACCAGTGCAACCAGCTGGAGGCGATATTTTGTTACTAACCGTGCACCTGAGTATGGTATCGACTCTAAGGTAAATCGATATGTTTACATTATTATATTTCCTGTGTCATATTACCTGTGCCATCACATGAAAACCGTAAACTATACAAATCCATTATGCTGAAACTTATTTGCTAATCTTATTCATGCCTTTTCTAGCATTTACTTAAAGTAAATGTATTAAGTATGTGAATATATCCTAATCGTGAATCATTAAAGAAAATGAACAACAGCAAGGATTGGGAGATTTAAGACTTGAAGGAAATTTACTTTAATTTTCGTGAATGTGAGAGAATATTTTGAAAAAAATCTAATCGGGTATTGTACTTGCAGTCCTGAATTCTTCCATATACCTTCTACAAAAAGTATATGAAGGATACGAATATATACGTATATGTATATGGAATATACGTGTATGAAATATACCTTTAGCCTTGACCACCCCACCAGTAACCACCTTACACTCTCCATGCATGAAACATTCAAACTCATAATCCAGCCAACCCAACAGTATTTCCTTTTGGGTAACATAAATGTTAAATTGTAGATTAGATTTCAGAACATAAATAGTGCTGGGTGATATGTGCTGAAGTATTAATTATATTCCATTTATTAAATTATGTTTTTGGCTTTAATGTCTATGTACATACCCGTTATGATATTAGGTTCCATGTGAGGAAAAGTCCAGCTCACCACCAGATGAAACAGTTCTGGCAGAAGCCAGAGCCAAGAGTACAGAGAAACGGAAACGTCGTAACGCTGTTCTGGAGGTGATGGTGTTTAGCCTGTTCGTGACGGTTATCATGCTCACTGCGTACAACGAGAGAAGCCCGCTGGCCTTCTACATGTCACAGAACGTGAAAGAACAGATTGTGAATGAAGACTTCTCAATTGTAATTACATCTAACAGTTTATGAAACCAGGCCATAGGTTGGCTAAGGGATTGTATATGTTGCATAAATGCGACCATCGGGCGTTATATCATAAGCTAAACAAAGTCTACATTTAAAAACATGTGGTAAGGGCATGCGTAACATTTTACAGGTATATGGAACAAAAAATTACTTGAGAAAGAAAGACGTTGAGGCACATTGGATTATTTTCATGTTCGTAATTTTTTTCTTGAATGCAGTTAAATGTCTTTATTTCTTTCTCTCGTTCCATATCCTCTCTCGTCATCACTTTCTCTCTATGATGTCGGTTTCGGATTTGAATAGTCCTATATGAATAATCCCATGTATTTCACTGGTGTTTTTGTATTTGTCCTTGTGCATTCATAGATATTTGAATACGGTAGAGAAACACGGTTGTTTAACCGAAGACTGAAAAGAAGCCACTCCCCCATTTTGCCTCCGAGTGACAGTACAAATGCGATATACCCAGTGCCAGTGAAAAAAAAAATTAAATAAAAGTAATGCATGTAACAAGGTCACACCAAACTAAATTTTCGATTTCTTTATTTTTATCTTAAATTTACGATAGTGTACTTGCCAATAAAACTATTCAGTGACCATATGATCTGTTATTATTTTGCAGATGCATCATTACTGGCAAATGCGTCTATAGCGTAATTTCAGAAATACAACGCAGATAGAATTGCAATAACAGTATCGATACTTTCTTTTTTTTAAGATCAAAGACATCGAATCGTTTTGGAGTTGGGTCGAACACGATCTGATTCCAACAACCAGCTCAGCAGAATGGTACAACGGACAAAACATGTCAACAGACACGGTACTCAAGGACATGTTAACGCATCATTTGGACGTGGTACATTTGAGACAACTGCGACTAAAACAGGGTAGGACGTCTGTTTTTGGTACACTGTACATTATGATTAATAAATAAATGAATGACTATATATCGAGGTTGTGTGTCTAGTTGTACAATGATGACACCCGCTGCAGATCGCTGTACGATTTTGATACCTTAGATTTTCCAACCATAGGACAAAGCAAAGCATTAAAAAGCGTAAAAATGCTGCATGTACCTAATCAAGGCAACTGGGTTTTGCAGGAGACGTACATGTTCAATGTTGTTCATTATTTCAAATCTTAAGCCTGCGATCTTTAAACCATCACACGATAAATATAACCGAGACAAGCCCAAAACAAGCTGGACTCACTAAGACTGACTACCAACTGACCGAATATGAGGAGTAGCGACTACCTAGGAATACCCTCCATACTTTTTAGTATTGGGTTTGATTCAAACAATGATTAGCCTTTTTATGACTATAACCGAGTCACTTTTTTTTGGCGACGCCTCAGGGGCGGAGCCGTTAGTATAGTACTGCGATCGAGTTGAAAATATTCTAAAAATTCCGTCAATGCATTCCCTAGGGAATTACTTGTTTGAATGACTGTGTTTGTACACAGCAAGTAGGGATATCTAAAGTGATGGTTGATCTTTTGCAGAAGTCTTTTGTGTAAAGTTTAATGGCTTAGTTGTCAGTCGATAACTGGGTACTTTATAAGTAGGAAAGGCCTATGTTACCATGCATGCAAAAGGCACCTTTTCCGGCCAACTGTGGCTTTTTGCACACAGAATATTAATGATTGTCTTTATTGATATTTCAAAGATATTCTCTTCTATCAAGAGAGAAAAAATAGAATAAAATAAAACAGAATAATTTTGTTGCTCATAAGAAAGAACAAGGAGCAGCATATTCAAGCTTAAAAGGATAATGTTTTAAGTAAGTTTTTAGCTTCAACCATATGATGCTGGGCTTCTATTTATAACTTAACTGTGTGCTAATGATGATGTTTTGTGTGTTTTCCACCATGCGTGTTTGTGTCAGTCTTGCTTTTTTTATTCATATTTTTTCTTTGCTTTCACGATGCTGCTGCATTCAATGCTTGTTTTTTCAATCTTCTTGCGTGCAAATCATGAATGCACACCCCGATCCTTCCTTGACTGGGCTTCGTGCTTGCCAGTGAATCCCTGCTGTAGTCTGCATCTCAGGATGAGACATGGCGAAATTTACCTGTGGACACAAAAAGAGAAAAGCAAATGAGGTCCATATTTGAATAAGTTATGTGATTTAATGATGTTTACCTTCACCTAACTTTCAAATGCCCTAGGTATGAAATTCCAGGCAGTTACCATTGCTGAATTACAACATTGCTGAATTTCTCATTAATTATGCAAATTAAATCTTAATTTACATAATATCTGCCTGTGTTTCTCTCGTTCGCAATTACATATGCCACATGCTTTAATAGTCCTATCATGTAATTTAACTGAATCATGGCACGGGGGCCTGGCACCCAGGCTACATTGTTTTCCCAGCAATCATTAATCATAGAAAGCATGGTACTTTTCAAAACTCACACAGCTTATCGTGAAAGAAGTACTATAGAGATGCGAACATTGCCTAACTATCGTGATTATTTACAATATTGCGTATAATAAGGATGGTTAGGCACTTACCTGGTATTTTGTTCCACTTCTTCTGTCTTGTATTCTTGAGTAGCTTTTGTGTTTGTCGTCATGTAGAGCTGAAAGAAACAGTGTAGAACAAGTTAACGAAGTTTGTTATATTCTAGGGTTGCGTTATTCTGCATAGTTCGACAGCGTTCAGCGTGACCGCGGAGGAGAACATGCGTACAGAGCAGCAAAGTGTAGGTGCATCAATCATCAAGGGTTAGAGTTAGGATGTACCGGATTGTCAATAAACAAAAAATACATCCACGTCGGGTGTGTCAATAAGAAAATAATTTTTTATATCCACACCAAGTGAATCGATAAAGAGAAAAAATTCCTATCCACACCGGGTGCGTCAATAAGGAAAGAGAAATATTTCATATCCACAACGGGTGTGTCAATAGCCACGTACTTTCTTAATATCGTACGACGATGTAACCAACAAACCCGTATGGTTTGCCGCTTACTGGCCATCGAATCCGCATTATGCATTTCTAATTATAGCGAACTCACCTTTCCTATAACCGCTGATATTATAAGCCGACAAAAAGCAAAAGTAGGGAAAGTTCCAAAAGATTTAATGAGCAAGTACCCTATTCTAGTATATAATTATTGTACAGACAAAGGGCGAATTTTCTTCTATACTCTCACCCCGTCCAATCAACCCCGCCGAGACAGCAGATTCGAATCGCTTTCTTGTTTACTCAAACCACAACATCAGTCAAAACAAAGTTTTTAAAATGATTGTTTTAAAGTTGATAGTTGTGGCTGTTGGGAAATGAAATGATCCACGCGATGTACCATGGTGATAGCAGGGCATATATGAATGTGACGGTACAAGGCGCGGATTTTTCTGAAAACGATGAACTGTCAGTCTCAAAACGTATGAAGCAGAGTCAAGGAACTGATTGTAAATACAACGGAACGATTATTCACCCTAGCACCGTATATACGTAGCCTCCCCGGTATATCTACGGTCATGGACGCCCGCCTGCGCTTCTTCTTGTATAATCTTAAGAAACCAGTTCTACATCCTCAACAAATGTAAAGGCGAATGTTTTCATCTTTACTCTGTGACCCAATTTCCCCCAAACCACTAGAACTTTTCACGTTGACATTGTCGGGAACTGTGGGGAAAATCACTGTTGTCAGAAGCTGGGGGCAACACTTACTTTAAGCCAGAGAATCGCAACAGGCCAAGTTTAGTGGGTACGTCATTTAGAATAGTATAAAGGGTTATCATACGTAGTGTAGAAACGAAATTAATGAGTTATTTACGCAAGCTTTACAACAACGATTGACAGCGAAGGAAAACATTTGGACGAAGCGGTGTCAGAACCGTCAGGACGCCGGTGAGAACAACGATTCTTTAAATTTCAAAATAAGAGACGGTACCCGAGCAGAACGTGGGGCCGCTCAGAGACAATGTCACCTAGCCTGAACGACTGCATGGAAAAACGGACTGATCGAAATGGAACAACTTACATGTTACATGCACACAAAAAAATCATAACATTACACAAAAAAACTTTAAACCAAAATAATACACCGTTTGATGGTACACGTAAGAAGGCAACATGAACCAAGACCGTGGACACAAATACACACTACATATGGCATGGTTCCAATATCAAAAGAACAGTCTCAACCTACTCAAGTTTGGGCTTACCTCCGTGCCTGCACGACTAAAATCCGGGGACTTTCCAAGTGTGCGTGCTGCTCCGGCGAGGGTTGACCGGGCCGCGGGACACCCGCTTTCCACGCCCGCGCGCTGTTGGCCGGGGCTGCCTGCATTCTACGCCCGTGCGCTGCTCCAGATTGGCCGGGCTACCCGCGCTCCACGTCCCGCGGCCTGGTCGTGAGGTCACGCCGCCGATGGACGTGGGTTTTTTTTTTTCCGCGCGTAATGAGTCTGCGAGTAGGTCGCGGTGATATTTATACGAGGACACATCCTTATTAACATGTTTTGCTAGCTCTGTCCATTTTTGGAATATATGGGAGGGATTAAATATTGCTAATTGTAAGACAATTACGCCTGATTGGCCAAGACAATGAATACGATTATCTAACTACATTTCTGCTGACCACAACAACTTGTGCGAGGCAACCTCCGGCCATCTGGCCAGGGTCACTGTATGGGATGGTGCGAAAGGGGTCAAGCTTGTTGTTGTAGCGGCGGTGTAAACAAACAGAAACCTTCCCCGAAACCTGAAAACGTAAAGCCCCTTATATTACCAACATGAGCACATGTCCACAGCGCAAGCCTTTTCAAATTCCAAAACGCTGCCGAAAAGAAATGACGGGTTCCATTTATTTACTATAACGATGAAACCCATGGAAGATTATAAAAATAATGTGTGTCTTTCTTCTTCTTCTGTTGTGTTTCCTTTTACTGTTTGTCCTAAAACCGCTACAAAGAAAAATATGTGCCAACAAAAACGGACAAAAGTGCATCCAACGTTACATTGTGACGCGGCGATTTGAGGCATATAAAAACTAGCATCCACCAGGCCTTTCTACGGGAATACGGATCGTAGAATTCGGGGAAAAAAGAGATTAAAATTGGCCAAGGGAGTCCGGCCGCGAGGAGGTAGTTAAATGACCCCCTTATAAATCTTTCCCTCCGAAGGCCAGTCAAACCTACTAGGTCCTACAAGGCGGTCAAACTCCCCTGGCAAATATTCTACTATAAATAGCCAGCGTTGTGAGTCTGGTAGAGGCTATGTAAAGACATAGTCACTGACCAAGTCAATTGTGAACGACAGGCCAGATCAAGTGTATAGCAAATATTAGTATCTGGACATACATTTCTGCATTCGGAATCGGAAACAACGAATGTCACCAAGGAGCGCTCTTATCTACGCACCGCAACACGTTCAATTCGACAGAACAACAACAGATGACACTTGTGGAACCGCCTGATCTTCGCGGATCAACTTTACCTCTGTAAGGTCGTTCTGTACGTTTCTGGCGAGTGTACCTGTGGCCACTCTATTTATTTATTTATCAACCTTGGATGCATGTTGGTGTCCCTGCAAACGTGTGTGGCGGACAACACATCTATAAACCAGACCTCGTGACCGTGGCCTGTTTGCGAACCAGCACACGGACAGCATCCACAAGCACGCCAGGCCTATATCTGTAGCATTGGGGGTTCATAACGGCTTTCATAAACATTTTTCTGACAATCCCGTACCCGCGAAAAGGTTTGGGTTTGATAGCCTATTCCTACCCTTACAGAATATACACACAGCGACAGACCATGCTATGTTATGCACATAATGATAATGTATATGATATACATATGGTTTTTGCGTATCGATCCAGAGTCCAGAGCGCACGTAAACTATATTGTCCTGCTTTCTATTATATAAGGTCAACGACCGCTTGACCGGGCATGTAAAATTTGCAGCAGTGGAGAAAAGGATCGCTTCGGTAGACTAGATAATGATCACCGTACCGGTATCCAGTGATCTTTGTTCCTACTGACTTTATACAAGGAGCTTTCATCACAAGTAGTATGTCCTTTTATGTCTTACAACTTTTGATAGATTTTATCTGGATTCATGTGCTGTACGTGCGCTCTTATAGAGTCCATTCCAAGTCACCGTCGTGTTTTTTAAAATAGTACCTTTAATATTTTCTCAATGTTTTTATTTTTGAAAATATTATAAATATTCTGAAATTATTATAAAAATGTACGTACTTGAGTAGCATGTTTTCGAAAATGTCATAATTTGCAAAAATTTCGAAAGTGGCAATCAACTGAGATCTTAATTTTAATTTCTTTTTTTTACCAGCCAAACTTCGTATTTACTTGATGTGCAGTTTCACCCGCGGCATCTGGGTTTACGCTCTCTGGCGGCGTCCTTTGTAGTCCGTGTAGTCAAAAGGCAGACGCCTGCATACAAATGAGCCCGATCATGACGTCACACGCGCCGATGCAGGCCGAAGATCGCGATCGCCCGAGCTGCCAGCGGTTTCCGCGGACTTCCTTATTTGGAAGCACACATGACTTGCACGGACGGCGTTTTTGACGAGAGGGAAGACGGAGTGTATTTTGACATGTTTCGGCGCCGTGTAATAGATCTACGTAATACTGTGCGAGAAAGATCCTTGAATTTACAAGCGTTTTTGTGAATGGGTACCTATTTTTTATCTAAAGAAATATGGATGGACTGTACAACCATGGTACAACAGAAAGGATTTGATGTTTCACTAGAGTTTGAGATTTATTAAAAGCAGCGTACGGTTTGGCACTGTTTTTCTGTATCAATGGCTGGCCGCTATCGTGTCGAGTGCTCGCCGACGGCAGGATCGCCGCAGGGTTCATCAACGATACCTACTAGTATTTTTGGCTCACAGAACGCTTCGTGTTGATGTGCAAATTACTTCGTCACGGGTCATTTACAAAATTAAAAAAAAATGGTAGAACCGAGTTGCCTTTTTTTAGAAATCATTGGAAATATCGTACGCGGACTCAAAAATATTTCGAAAGTTTTGTAATTTACGGAAATTTCTTAAGAAGTTAAGAACAAGTTTGAAATGTTTGTAAAACATAAGATATCCCTTTAAAAATATTTATAAAAGATTGGAATTAAATCTAAACAATAGCAACAAACACCGAGCTAAGAATGGGGACCCGATATTGGTCGATTGCCGACATGTAGATAACCAGGCACATATATGTACATGTAGCTTATGAAGTGAATATTCCAATTCGTACATATAATAAAAATAAATTCAATTGATAATACCCTAATTTACATAATATACAATTCGTCGCCTAGGTGTATTTTTTACACCTTTCTTGTTGTTTCTGGCATCTTGTTGTGAATTCAGGACGACTCTGTGAAACACCTAACAGAATGAGACATATAACACCACTGTGTACTGTGGGCTTCTCTACACGGATGGAAGATGTTGGCAATTATACACAGGTAAATTTCCATTCATTCATTCATTCATTTACTTTTTTTAAAAATGTGATGAATTAGGATGGTAAAAAACACGCATATGTCACAGAATGTAATTTGAATTATTAACAAACAAAAGGAACATTATATTCAAACTAATCAAGCTAATCACACAGTTCAAATCGTTTGAATGGCCTTTACAAACTTAGATGGACAAAACGTAATTGCATATGTGGTGATAAGTGATTCCAAAGGATGACTGTGCAATTCTGAAATGTTCACTTTTTTTACGTTTGTTCCGGGATTTTAGTAGTATAAAGTTGTTAAAAGCAGAGAATTTATGTATTCAGTGTGCTTTTTACTACAGGGGTGGATTCCTTACAACGAAACTGCCAACAGTACAGACACGGTTATATGTACGTCGACGTCAGCTACATCTACAAGTACAGTAAGTACGCCGGCCATAGGAGAGGACTGTACAGACAGACTACTGACGGCAGAAGAAATAACAAGACCTTGGAAGTACACCGTCCCTCCTCTGTTTGACAGTAAGTCAAATACTAGTAGTTGCGCTTGTTAAAAGATTTAAGACTTAAAGGAATGCCGCTGATAACTTCTACAATATGATTACAATTGATCTATGATGATCTAGGATTAATCTCTTGAACTAACATTGCACAAAGAAAGACAAACCGTTTCTAGAACTGTGAATGTAATGTGCATGTTTGTACAGATAGATGCTCAGAACATTCTATTTAGCTAATACTACATACACCGTATGCTATTATTCCACGGCTTAATTATTATATACTAATAATGCGATAGAAGACGAACTACGTTATTGAATATTCAATAGCATTATTGTTATTACTTTTGAAGTATTATACATCATTTTTTTCTTTGTGTTAAATGTTTAAAGCTTGAGTGTAGTGCCAGATTTTCTTTGTATCTGCCTCAATGCAAAAGGGATGTCCACAACCAACAAGGATGATGTATTCGGTTTGAATGGCGATACATTTACACAATCATGTATGATAACTTCCGTGTCGTATATGGTCGTTGCCATTTGAAACGGCCCATGCCATGCCATATCGCAAAATGGCTAACTTAAAGTGTCAATGATGTTACTTGGCATGGAGAGTTAAGGTTTGATAATTGGGATTTTTGACCAGGGTTCGAATCCGAGCTTGTGCTATGTCTTTCTTTGCACCGCTCTCCTTACTCACATTGTCGTACGAGCGAAACGTTGCCATTAAAAAGGTATACGCTTGTGTATTGTATTAGCCATTCAACAATATTGTATTAACCATTTTGAATAACAATAACGTTTACAACACAGAAATCAGAGCACCAGGTTAGTAGAAAAAATGACTTATCATTATGCTTCTCTCCAGAGAAGCATAATGATATGCCGGTATGTTTACTATGGTAATTTTCTACATACAGGCTTTCCATATTTCGGACAGCAAGGCATATATCACACAGGTGGCTACTTGGCTCCGCTGGGAAAAACACGTGCATCAAGTTTGCGGTTGACAAAATTCCTACAACAAAGCAGGTGGTTGGATGAGCGAACCCGTGCCGTCTTCGTGGAGCTGATTCTGTACAACCCACATGCGAACCTGTTCTCTCTGGTAACCCTACTGGTGGAGTTTACTAACCTGGGAGCTGTCTACAGACGGGCCGAGGTTGTAACCTTGAGGCTGATCCAACAAGACGTCATCTTACTCTTGACATTGCGAGCTGTGTTGGCGATCTTTCTTCTTTTCTTTGCTATCAAAGAAGGTAAGAAACTGCGTACATTTTAAACTTTGTTTTAACATAACTATTTGTGCAACAAATCTTATATTACCTGTCCTATATTACACTTTATTTCTTAAAATTCATGTACCCGATAGCCTGAATCACGTGACCTGATGGACAGGTGACGTCAGCATGTCATACATACCAGATTTCTGAAACAGAGACGTCTAAGGAATGCATATGAAGTCCCATGGAAAATAAATATTTGATAAGAGGACATAAATGCATTTAACTAAACATTTTAACACCAAACAGAAATAAAGGAATAAAAAAGAAGTACTACTAAAACCAGTAGGCCATTTGCGTCTAACGGTACTTACTTCCTAGCTCTTACAACCAGTTGTTGACGTAGATTGTCCTGAAGGTCGCGTGATACTGGTGATTTTTTCATGAATTTTGATTTAGGACAGAAAAATGATGACAGTTAATGATAAAGTAGATAACATTTCCAAAGAAATATAAAATTATTTCTTTCACATACAACGTCAAACATTTACTGGGAAAGAAGGTCACTAAAGTAGACAGAAAGTAGTAAAACAACACTTTTAATAACATACCTATCCGTTGTTCTTTGCATTCTTGTATAGATCATATCGGCATGAATCTCTATGTCGTTTCATTGTTTCAGCGAAAAAGTTTTTACCGCGTCCGATGGAATATCTTAGTGAGTTCTGGAGCTGGGTCGAACTTCTTGTAGTCACCGTTGGTATCGCATCTCTTGGAGTCTATTTCAATGCTCAGAGTATCATCGATGAGGCTGCCGAACTGAAGTCATCCCCAATCTCTGTTTTTGGTCTCTACAAAAGCGCAGTCAACTGGTTCCAAGTTTACACATACCTGCTGGCATTGCTCATCTGTTGTGGCACGTTGAAGTTCATTCGGCTCCTCCGGTTCAACTCACACGTCTACGCTCTGACCAGGACCATCACAAAGTCCGCCAAACCCGTGGTACTGTTTACCGTCATGGCTGGCATCGTTCTCATGGCCTTTACTCAGATGGGGAATCTTCTATTCGGCACCAGGCTGCAGGATTACAAGAACGTGCCGACCAGTCTACAGAGTCTGTGTATCATGATGTTAGGTAGTTTTGATTTCGATGCTCTCGTTGATGGACATTGGGTCCTTGGTCCCTTGATGTTCTTTTCCTATCAGGTCTTGATGCAGTTTATATTACTGAGTATGTTTATGGCTATCCTTATGGATGTGTACGCAGAGAAAAGTCAGGATCCCAATACAAACCATTTGCAGATGGTAGCTTTGATCAGAGACACAACGTTGGAGGTTACTAGGAAAGCAAAGCGTAGTTTGTCAACAGTTGGAAAGAACAACGACAGCAAAACATCTCAGGGGGAAAAACCAGATCTGGACAATCACAGAAAGTTTTCCAAGGTGGTCGAAGAACTTGATGAGGTTTCTAAAGCGTAATGCTAAACTATGTAATCATACACTGATCTTGCTTTGTAATTGCAACTTCCAATTTAAATCGATTTATGTTAACAAACCGCAAACATTCTGTGTTTGAATTTTAATGTTCTTACAATACAAACTTTCTATCGTTATCAATCACGCTACATTATGAATTCAATAAAACGTAGACAACCGCACCTAGTTCATTCGGCGAATAATATACAGTAGGCATGCCTGCGAAGTAAGTCTTAGAATATGTTATATACTGATTAAAAAGTGTTCTTCAGTTTAACACGATATGGCAACATGAAAAATTTATCTCCTTTAAATTTTCCTGAGGGGAGTTTACAGTGCAAAGAAATCACATGTTCTGCTTAACATTTAAATTCCTGTTTTAGTAAGTTTAAACAAGGCTTATTTTGAATAAGATGTTTGAAAAAGAAACCTAAATACATACATTATTTTACACAATTAAGCAAGCAAACAAACAAGCATATGTTTGGCTTTATTCCGTAAACTTTGTAGTCGCATCTCTGAAGGACATTTCAATTGCAAGAGCTGGTTCTCGCAACCGTAAATGATAAATAATTAATTTTGTTCATTGTATATTATATATAGAAATGAGATTCCCTGTATAAAAAGACTTTTAGATAAAATGGCAAATCCGTTTTCTTATCAAAGTTTATAGGCCACGTATTATCAGCTCTATATGTTTGTACATCTACACTGCTTCAGAAGCTAAAATAAGTTAAATTGGAATAAATACGTAAAGAATGTAATGAGTTTAAGTTTGTTATCACGGTATTTTTCCTGCTTATTAAATATATATTTGTCGATCATTGCTGCATGTGCATACTGCATAATGTTTCGAATACGGAATTTCTTTCTATAGTTTTCGGATTCAAAATGACTGCAAGTCTGTCTTTTATAATAACATAGTATTATTGTGTAAGATGAATTATCAATATGTCCTCCTCCACAGCATAGCAGTAAACAATATTATGTTCTGCATTGACTAAAACGAGTCCTTAGATCCATAAAACATTAATCCGATAATTATTACATGTAAATAGGTTTCGACTGTTACAAAATTTGATGTAGATTTTACAGCTTATTTTATTCGGCTTATATTTATTTTGTTTTGTGATTAACATATGATTATGAATATAGCCAATGGATATCACTTGCTTATGTCCATAGTTACCACTCATTAACATTTTCTTACTGATTTAATATGTTTGATCAGACGTTGGCATCTTTGTACTTTTGTGTGTATTTTGTTTTTAAAGAATAAAAGGAATGACATTATTTTGTTGTTTCCGTTTTACACATTAATATTAAATCTTGCCAAGTGGATTTTTAAAGATTCTTTTGGAAAATCAACAGTTGATGGACATTAAATTAACTATCGACCTACGAATGATTGTTAAAAATCTTCAATGATAGAAACAGAAACATTATTTGCAAAAAAAAAAAAACGTGCTGAACTTTTACGGCATTCATGAGCCGGCACGGTACTTTCTTTGTCACTGTACCGAATGATCTACTTGCAGGTTTTGGGTTACATTGAAGGGTTGTAGAAGTTTTTGAATCATTGGAGCTTGTTTCTACTGAGAGAAAGATTAAGAGATAGAGTATGTAAAAAGTACATGAACAAAATACAAAAAATACAGATTCTTTGGTCCATTCCAAAGAGCTAATTTAGTTAATGTCGTTAAATTATCAAGATCAGCTTATGTCATTAAAATGTAAAACTACATAGAAATTTCCAAGCTAAAACTAAATATTGAACTCTCTAACACTTTGACTTGACATGCACAAATGTTAGATCCAGGCAAAAAAGTAAAATAGTCCCAAAATCACCATGTACAAGAAAAACACATTGCTAGAGTGGATAACTGAAAAAAAAATGTAAAATAAAAATATATAAAAATATAAAATTCAGGGAACAATAACAGTACTAACATTATATTTAAATTGTAAATTAAAAAAAAAGCATTTCAAAGATCTTAAGTCCAAAAATCAACACGTTACTCACATATCCGCAGCTAAGTCGAGTTCAGTTGTTTTAATATCAGCCCAAATGTTTGTTTTTTGTTTGTTTTCAAAGATAACTTTTCTTCTAAAAGCAGACAATTTCAAGAGTTTAAAAGTGCCAGAACATGTAATAGGCACTGAAGTGTCTGAACTTTTCCCAGCATTCAACATTCTTCCACAAAGGATAGCCATTGGCACCTTCCCTGCACGGTGCGCAGACTGTACTCACATGGTGCAAGCTGATGTTATTTTGCCCTTCCGGTGGCAATCCCTAATGGAAACAGATTTTATTTCATTTTATTTATTGTGGATGCAGCAGCGCATAGCAAATGCTAACATTACACACCAGCATCATCC
Source organism: Branchiostoma belcheri (assembly GCF_001625305.1). NCBI lineage: Eukaryota > Metazoa > Chordata > Leptocardii > Amphioxiformes > Branchiostomatidae > Branchiostoma > Branchiostoma belcheri. Next base: position 345,368 of record NW_017803424.1, on the reverse strand, counting down.
AAACCATAACAACATACAAGACGTACAACAAAGTATCAATACGATACAATAGCAATGCATCATACAAAAGCTAGACACCAGACATCATACAATAGCAATGCCTAACCATCATCATCTCCCTCCCTTTCTTCCCCTCCTTCCATCTCCCCCTCTCTCTCCCCCTCCCTCCTTCCTCTGCATTTTTGATTATTATAACAGAAACACATAACGATAAAATTGTGATAATACTGGTTATTTTGCATATTATACATTTTGCATATTACACATTGCATATGTCTAAATGTAACACAAAATGTGTCTTTAAATGGCTTTTACTTGAGGTTAATACCAGATAACTTTTGGGTGCCGGATTTGCGCGAGAAAACGTGTAGTGTCCACAGAGAAGTACAGAATGGCTCACTAATCGGAACATAAAAGCCGTGGGTACATATAAACTCAATGCTCTGACACGTTTAAAGATTTTGTAAAGATGTTGGCCTTAAGGGAGAAGCCACTCTGATTATGGTTGTAAATAAACAAAATGAATTAATGTCATAAATTGCCACGTTGTAGTGTCCGTAGAGATGTGTAGTGTCCGTAGAGATTGTATACCATATAAGCAAAATATTTAAGTGTCATAACATTTTATAACAATGTTGTGATCTTCAAAGAAATCTGTACTCTCCTTTTATTTCTATAGTGTTGTTATTATTGTTATATGCCTAATGAGCTGTAGTGCACTACTGAATTATATGAATATTGAATTTTATGTGTTAGATTTAGCGTTCATGGTTGTGTCAATACAGTTCAACATTTTCATCTGCAGACCATAACATGTACCCATGAACTTATTAAATTCTATTTAATCTGCCGCAAGGAACTCGTAATGAAGCTCAGAATGACAACCGGAATCGTTAACCCTACCTAGACCGGGCTTTTTTTGACATGGGGGGACCGGGGGGGGGGGGCGTCTTTTAACCCCCCCTAAGAACTCGCGAACGGTATGTCGTATGACCACCAAATTTTCAGAGAATGGTTTCCTAGTACAAATTTATCATATCTACAATTTCTATGTCGTTATGACGTAATATGACGTCATTATGACGTCATTAATGTGATTTTATTGGCCAAAACCGTCTAAATAGGTTTTTCCCTGAAAACTAAATGGTATTCAACATAACTGTACCAAAAGTGTTTATGACAGAATATTATGGTGTACTAAGTATTGTGTTGCCCATAGCAACACCGGTGACGTCATAAAATGACGTCATGCATATTTAAGATATCGGCAATCTTGGATCATAAATCTTGAATTTTCAAAAATAGTTTTTTTTTCATGATAAAGCCTAAAATACAGTGTAAACATACTAAAGACCTTCATTTAAACCTTTTTTGGAAAAGAAATGGAAGTATTGATGAAATTTTAGTGAAAATAACCTGTATATACCTGTTCTAATGATATGGTCCGCCATCTTGGATTTTGGCCAATGACGTCATCAAATTAGCATAAATTATGCATATTTAATGATAAAATTTACATAAAATTATATGGGATGTTATTAATATTAGAAACCATGAGTAACTTGACATAAAACCCATAAAATTCTATTGTTGAAACAAAAAGTACTAAATTTGGCAAAAAATGCCTGTCAGAAACCCGTTGCCATGGCAACACAAAAAATTATTATCTTATTCCAATGATAGAGAATTGTTACCAACAATATTCTAGGAAAAGTCACCAAGTTTGGCCGTTCTACGGCTAGCCGTTCAGACGCTAGGTGACATCAAAGTTGCCGCGGGCACTTTTAGCCCCCCCCCCGCCGGTCTACGGTAGGGTTAAATCAGACGTTAAAAATAACGGCTGAAGTAGCTAATCCCGCATGTGCAAGCCATTCTCTGTCACTTCCTCCATTTTCCCACGATTCTTCATATAAATCGGGGAATTAAGGTCTGAATCCACGGTAAAATGCATGTCAAGAACGTCTGAGTCCTTATACTGCGGTATTTGTAAGTTAGAAGTCGTAATATAGGCCAAAAACATCCAAAACAAAGATTGCGTAACATTGCAGTTGACCCCTGACCCATTGGCCTGTGAACGCGTACTAAAAATACCAAAATACCCTCCAAACAACAATTGTTGCGCCTCGCATACAGAAGATGTATGTGCACAACAACAATTGTTGCGCGCTGCAGGACTAGGGTTTTAAACAAAGAATTTGTCCTTTTATATTTGGCTCTTGGTTAGACCGTGCTCCTCTTATTTGTGAACCGTAGTGTAATGCTCTCTTTACGTAGAATTGGAGACCTTAACTACATTAACCAATGACGAAATATTGAGTGCGTTCTTTTACATCTGAGGAAAAGAATACATTCCATAAATTTGAATTAATAATACCAGAAAAGGGATATCAAAATGACGAAAACATCATATTAATTATTTTCCCTTCATTAATGGAAATTTGATGGATTAACATGATTGGCTTGATTATTAAGAAGGAAGTTCATATCGTCTTGCAAATTGCACTGCCAACAGACATACGTACACACACAGACACAGAAAAAGGGAGGGAGAGGGAGAGGGGGGGTGCGGGAGAGACTTAAATAGATGACCATGGTATTAAAGATAAGAGAAGCATTGCACAAATAGACAGTTAATTATTATTTTTACCATAAATTGCATCGCAGCAGAAGCGGACTTCATAATCCAGGCAATAGCCGTCACCCTGATCAGCGTTCCTACATGCCAAGCCTCGTGACGAGCTGTAGTAGGCGAGGCGCTGTCCTGTTTGGAAAGCGTCGATGTGATTCTGCACGGTACGGGCTTGTATAGCTGACGGTTCCGAGCAGGGTACAGCTTCAGGATACCGATCTTGAATAGTTGCAAGATCTTCATAATCTCCAGTGTGGCTAGGATTGTCACGGTCAATCCATCGTGTCCAACTGGTGCAGTCTGAATTATTTAATACATACATTTTATTATTACCTCTATGGCATGTCATGGATGTTATATTTTCTGTCGCGTTTTCCTGTCTGCCATTCTGTCTGTCATTCTGTTGGTCAAAAAGATAACTCAAGAACGATTGAAAGGATTGGTTTCATACTTGGTGGGTTGGTAGGGTGTGGCGATAACTAGAAATGATGACATTTTCCGCTGGTACTGCAACGCAACTTCCGGTTTTGATACCTAGCGATCTGGACATGCTAGGGTCATAACATTTAAATGATAGGTAGCTCTTGTTCTCGGCAAAAGGTCACGTGATTTTGGGCCCCCTAACAGCTTGTTCTGAAACTGCAGGATGGTTTCTTTGAACATTTTCGAGAGAGATAACTGAACAACCGTTTAATGGATCGTCATGATTTTTGGCTGAGTAAGATCATTAGCAGATATTCATTATGTTAATGAACACCTATTTTGCATAATAATGGCACAAGTTTATGGTGGTAACTGCAGGGAATTTAATACTTGCTATAATTAGAAGTTAAGTAAAGGTGAACATCCCTAAACATAATTTATTTAAATCATGACCTTATTTGCATAGTTTAGGAGGAAACGCTAGAATAGCCTTATTTCGTAAGATAACCCTGTCATTCAGGGTGAAAATTTTCGTCAACTGATATAATGTAAAGTAATGCACTCAAGTTTAAAGGAGGGTAACTTTGAAACCGCTCATCGCTATCCAAAAATTAAAAGCATGGTTTTATTTTTAGTGCAATTTTTTAGTGGAAAATTTTAAAATTTGAAAAAAAAACAGGTACACCCTAATCTTGCAATAGCCGCGTGTGTTTTGCTTTCTATCATACATTTGCATCGTACATTATATCCTGTGTATATTCCAATAATACAGTATGCCCACCTGTTATACAGCGGTATGATACCTCCAAGTATTTCCAGACAGTGCGGCAAGGGTCACCGAAAACGTTGTTGCTCGCTGCCACTGTGCACTGCTGACTGCCCTGGCAGTCGGCCCTCACCACGGCCAGGCTGGTGTCCGCGCGGCAGTCGGTGCGACAGACGGGGCCGCAGGGACAGGAGTGGGAGGTGGTCGTCCTGCCGTAGGTCGCATCGACAATGAGGAGCTTCTTTCCGTCAGGGCAAGACAGATGTAGGGTGTCACGCTCGCAGGCGGTCACGTGACTTGTGTGTGGTTCTGCAATTTCCATGTCATAAAATTTAAAAAGGGTCTTAATTCTGTCTTCACCATGCACATGTGGTGAAGTCATATTGTTTTTTCTCACGTTTCTCCTTCTCCTACTCCCCCTTCTTCTCCTGTCATTTCTTTAAATTGTTTCAACTCCTTGATTTTTTTTTTGGGCAAATAACATGAAATTCGGCATCATGACAGAAAAAGCAAAAAACTCAGGCGTTTTTTTTCAATTTCGTGATACTGGCTTTTAGAATGGTTTCATTTGATCGTTTTGGCTGTTTTATAGAAAATATATTATAGCAGTGTTTTTTTCGTATTTGGGCATGACTCATCAGACTGGAATGCAAGGCAAACAACCAAAAGGCATGCAAATAACTCAATTTCCACCTGTACAAAGCTATGTTATATTGATAGTATAAAGTCAAGTGTTTTGGTAGGTACATGTACATGTCAAGCTTTCCTGCTCCAGCATTGGAATGCGAGAAATAAATGCTTCTTTTTATCTTGGAAATCAACAGTTTGTATTATGCAATTAAATATCCTAACTAATAATGTACATGTAGGGGATAGCTATCCAGCTGTTGTCACTTCATGCTATATCTAGAGTTCCACGATTTCATACCTTCGCCAAACTATGTTAATCTTTATGACTGACAAATTATGGATTACTACCCTTAAATATGCAAATATGATACTTATCTGCATGAAATATATAGAATGATTATATTCGCCACCAAAAAACAGTCTCATCTTACAAAAAAATGCAATTTTAATTTTTTCTCGTAATTTATGTAAAAAAAGTTCCCTGAATAAGTTCAATATATTCACCTTCATTTAACTTTCAAATACCTGTATGAAATTCCAGGAACTTCAATACCTACCTGTGATTTTTTCAATTATAATTACAAATGCCTCAGGTTTAAATAGTCCTACTATGTAATGCAGCTGATTCATTTAATTCCCTCATAAATTATGCAAATTACATCCATATTTGAAACCCTAGCCCCACGGAAACAATATATGTTTTTTTGGACATTCAGCATCATCCATATAGAAACCTGTATAGGTACGATTTGGCGGTGTTTCTCGTGCAACGCATCGCACCGCAGCGAAACGCAACAAGTGTGGAAGTAGCTACGCCACCGCTGGGCAAGAAAACGTTAGTGGTCATTGACCTGATTAAGACATTAAATTATTAAAAAGAAATTTTGTGTAAAAATGCTAGCGGGACAAGGGTTTAATTATATCCATATTATATCCAACCGTGTTTCTCTTGTTTGCAATTACAAATGGCAAAGGCTGAAAAGTCCTATAACGTAATGCAACTGATTTCAAGAAATTCCTCATTAATCATGCAAATTTCATTAATATTTGCATAAATGTCACATGATCATGTCAAGTATCACTTAACCCACCTACATACCAAAAATCAAGACGATCCGCCCATCGGTTCCTGAGTCGGTTTTTGGATATTGTTAGACAAACGCCCCTGCAGTTTCAGAGCAAGCCGCTGGAGGAGGGGGCAACTCACGTCACTTCTTTCCCGTTTCCTATCATTTAAATTTCGTGACTCTAGTACGTCTATGTCATTGGATATCAAAAGTTCAGCTGCAGTGCAGTACCAGAAATTCAGCGGAACATTTGAAATTCCGACCAAATGTTGACATTCAGGTCCCCATATTGCTAGGGGCGTATGTCACCCAAAACTGCATTTCCCCCAAAAAATTAACCTCCCCCTATGACAGTATTACGTTTCCAACCTGTCACAATCTTCGCCCGCATGGAGATGTGCACATGCCATGTCTGCGGATGGATTTTGACGAAGCGCGCAGTTATGCGGCCGCTAAAGTCTCCGAAGTTGTTGTAGACCGCCGTGTCTCTGTCGTCGTTCGCCGGAAAAACCTGCAGCATATAAAGAAATTGCCTTTATGCCAAAAAGATCAAGCTCTTTTTGGATAAATTCAAGTTTATTGCATGACAAGGTATACTGGCAAAGAAAACAAACCAATGAATATGAAAAAAGTTAAATAATAACTTATCTCTCTTATTACTAAAACAACACGAGCTAGCATAAGTCTGTGATATAGTGTTACAGTCAATATAATTGAGGCTAATTATAATATAAAGATATATTGAAACATATTTGTAGCATCGATTCTCTTAAAATCTCTTGTTATAGAATAAAGAAATGTAAACAGCTGATGTAAAACATCATACCTAGAGCATTTAATGACAAAGTGAAATTAATATTCAATTTGCTTTGGACAAAATGGGAAAAGTCATGGTCTACATTATAGTATCTGTCTGTTTCCATTTTTCAATTTAGGAATACGATTTCAACATGCAAAGATCATAGTAGATAGCTATCCACCTACAAGGAGGAATGATTCTTACAATAACTTGCCCATCAGAATCGGTGTAGAACGTCTGATCGCCGTTTTCATTGCCGTATGAAATGATGTAGGATGTGACGTATTGGTCATGTATACGGGAGTTCCTGCCTTTGGTGATAACGCCGGTGATGTTGCTAACGTCACCAAGGTCCCTCATCAGCCATTGGTCCTTGTTTTTGGTTGCTGCTGACCATCCCCCTTTTGCATCTGCAGTCTCGCGAGTGTTGACATCTGCGCGGTCAGCCGAGTGACGTGAATCCCACTCCGAGGATGCTGACCAGGATGGAGGTCCTGAAACTAAGAAAAACGTGACGTTTTTTTAAAGAAATATGAAGTCAGGATTTTCTGCGCAGATACGCTTCGTAAAGAGACTTACACGTACGCAGACTACTTAAACTGGTGCGGGTGATTGACTCAGTGTGCCTAACATCGCAAATCTAAGTGCCGCCATCAACATGCCACCAAAGAAAAACATCAACAGTAACATAGACGAAGAAGTGTCTGCTAGTGTTGCTTTCATGAGGGAAATGTTAGAACAGCAAAAGGAACTGCAAAGACCTCCTGGACCAGCTGGAAAAAAGTTTCGTTAATTTGCACAAATAATCACAGATTCAGCAAATCAAAGGATGGATAACCTCGTCAGAGATATGCAAGACTTAAAAAAACAGCTTGGATTTCTCACAAGGAGAGATCAGTGACACGAAAGAGATAGGTGACAAGAACGCGGACAAAATAAAACAGCTGGAACAGAACATCATGGCGTACAAAAATGAAGTGACCGAGATGACAAGCAAGCTAGATCACATCGAGAACCAGTCCGGGAGGAACAATCTCATCTTCGACGGGATTAACGACGACAAAAAAAGAGACATGGGAACAGTCTGAAACTAAGGTGAAAGAGGTTCTGAGAAACAAGCTTAGCTTAAAGACTAATAGCATCGAAATCGAGCGAGCTCATCGCAACGGCAAGCCTGGGGACCGACCACGCCCTATTGTGGTAAAGCATCTGCGATGCAAGGACAAACAAAACATTCTAAGACAGGCGAAGATACTTAAAGGGACACAGATGTTCATAAATGAAGACTTATTTCTCGGACAATTCAGACGAAAGGGGAAAGACCTGCAACCCGCAAAACGGGCGGCCAGGGTACGTGGACAGCCTACATATGGTTTGAAAAACTGGTTAGCTCCGACCGCAAAACTGCGGACAACTAGAACTGTTCGGTATCTACCATGCACCACCCATTAACTGTGATACATAGATAATGTTTGTGTGTATTAGTGTTATGTGTTATGAACCATTACCACATGTCATCGACAAATAATCTAACATCAAAGTTAACGCTTATTTCATTAAATGTTAGAGGTTTGAATGACACATTGAAACGTCGAAACGTATTCAAATGGACACATACAACCAGAAAATTGATATTGTTTTCTTACAGGAGTCATTTTCGGCAAAAGAAAATAAAAAAGGACAACAGGAGTAAGCCCCCTGCTGTTCATTACTGCAATGGACTGGATTATGAGAGAAACCACAGAGGGGGGAAGAACCCGGATACAATGGACACTGATGAGCATGTTAGATGACTTAGACTTCGCAGACGATCTTGCCCTCTTGAGCTACAGCATCGGACAAATGAGAGCGAAGATACATAAGCTAGAGGGCAATTCAGGCCGAGTGGGACTGTTAGTTAACGCCACCTAGACGAAGGAGATGCGCGTTAAAACAGCAGGGAACGCGAAACCAGTGAGCTGCAGAGGGGTAGAGCTGGAAATAGTCAAAGACTTTACCTACCTAGGAAGTGTCATCAGTAGTAGTGGTGGTGCTGACATGGACATTAAGGCCCGCATTGGAAAAGGTAAGGCAACGTTTGCTCAGCTAAAACGAGTCTGGAAGGCTAGGAACATCTCTCTTCAAACTAAACTGCGAACTTCGAGTTAAACTTAAAGTCCATTCTGTTGTAGGGCTGTGAAACGTGGGGACTGACTCAAGTGAACATTAAGAAACTCCAGACCTTCATCAACGCGAGACTCCGCTACATACTCGGGATTTGGTGGCCCAGAAGGTCAGTATCCAAGAACTTCTGGAGATAGCAGGCCAAGCTAAGAGTGGAGATGACCATCAGAAGACGTAAATGGAGATGGATTGGACATGCACTAAGAAACCCCCCAGAATCCATCACTAGAACTGCCCTTGACTGGGACCCCCATGGGAGACGGAAGAGGGGGAAGGCCTCGGTTGTCCTAGAAGAGAGGTGTCAGGAAGGACTTAAAAGCAGCCAACACCTCGTGGCACGAGGTTAAGACGATCGCAAGGGAACGAGGGAGGTGGAGAACGTTCACTGAAGCCCTGTGCTTTAGGACGGGCGAAAAGGATTAAGTCAAAGTAAGGCAAGTAATAATTGCACAGATAAGCACACTATCGAACATTACTCCTGTATTGTATAGAAGTTTCAAAAAAATGTAAGTGCACTTGCACACTGTAAATATTGTATTTACACATGTTTCATTAAAAATTGCAAACCAAACTTCACAATTTTCAGAAACAGACTAAACAAAACTGTAGAAATAGAACATAACGATCATTGGCAACATTTTACTTATATTTACCTAGATAACTGCTGTTAAAACATCTTTGTTTCTTATGTATCATTACGATTGAATGCCAACTATGTGTCTCTTTTATTGTTATATTGTGAAAGATAATTTGTTTATAAGTTTGTTTTTAAAAAGCCAGAGCTATAGTTAATGTGACTAGCAGCTTTGTAGTTTACGCACATATTTTAGACTGGCTTATTCAGCAAAGAAGAACATGTTGAGGTACACAAGGAGGTCGTTCCATAGTGGAGTTCTATGGCCGGACAGCTCTCCGTAAACTTGGCAAATATTTCTAAGCCACCAACTATTTTTCTTTCAAACATTTTCCTTCATAATCAATAAGTTTACCTCGTGGTCGAAAAATGGCCAGGGGCCGATAAAGCGCACATAGATCGGATAATCATATAATTAATTAATTAGTAGTAAGCCATGGAAACTGGACAGGCCGACATTTGCTCAGGAGCAAATGCAGCATGGCATTACCACACACCCTTTACCAAAAATGGACCTACATGAATCCCCCTCCCACACAAATGGATTCCTAAATCATCCCTGTTCAAATAGTGAACTGTTCCAGCAGTCTATACCCCCGTGATGCCACGTTTCTTCCGAATTTTGAGTCCGAAAACGTTTCATTACCTGACGTCCGGATATTGCGACTAGAATACGTATTATCTTCTAGAATGCATTCTTGAACACCTCAATCCTTGGTTGATAACTCTGGTACTTGAATGCGTGGCTATTTCTTGTTCTCTTCTGGGCTGGTATTAGGTACTTAGTAGTTGGGACATCCACCAGTATATTAGTCATTTTGTACATCATGCATAGTCTAGACATCTTTCTTCTGTCTTCAAGTGAGGTCCACTGTAGGTTTCTTTTCATTTCCGTGACACTAGCACCTCTTACATAGTTGTTCATACAGAATCTTGCAGCTTGATTCTGTACCCTTTCCAATTTGTCTTTGTCTTTCTTTGTATATGGATCCCATACTGTCGCAGCGTATTCTAGGTTCGGTCTTACAAGTGACGTGTATGCAAGTGATTTTACTCTCGTTGGACATGCCCACAGATTACGTTTAATCACTCCCAATGTCTGTTTCGCCTTAGTTGTGATATTATTAACATGTGCACCCCACTTCAGTCCGCTTGTCAGCGTGACGCCCAGATACGGATGGATTTTTGTGGTTGCTAAAGCCTGACCACAAAACTGGTAGCTAGTTGCATGTGGTGTTCGTTTGTTTGTTATGTGCATAATGTAGCATGTTTCGGGATTAAACTGCATGAGCCATTTGCTTTGCCATTCTTCCAGGGTGTTCAGGTCTTTTTGGAGAAGTTGTGAGTCGGTCTGTGTAGAAAGCTCTACAAACAAGGTAGCCTGGGTTTCGGTAGCCTGGGTGCCATCCTGCAGAGTTACCTCCGGCTCCGTATTGTCGCTAGCTACCATGGCTACCCAGGTCTAGAGCCAGGCCAGAGTCTTGGAGGACGTGACCCCTTTTTTTTTAGAACAGGCGAAAATCAATGCGCGCGCGGATGTCATCCATAGAATTAAATCGGTGTGGCCTAACATCATGCCAAAGTTTGAAATCTTGCCCTCCCAATGCTAGCAGTCTAAACTTAGTTTTGTCCTTAATTGCTGATTTTTTCCACCCCAAAAAAGTTTTTTGTCCGTCTTAAGCAGCAGAATCCCGTCAAATAAGGGAAAGACACACATATATATATATATTTATACATATGCCCAAATCATAATGCCCGTTGTGTTTTTAAACAAATTCTTTGACAAAGCAATTAATTTTTACTTACCAATGTGTGTGTGTGTGTGTGTGTGTGTCCGTGTGTGTGTTTTAACATAAATTTAAGCGCTTGACTGACCTTGCGGGTGCATCAGATATATTTTCCCTCCCACAGGATCGCAGTGCCCACAAAATCCACCACATCGGGCTTCTGCAATCTGCATAACAACAATTCAGAAAGAAACCCCATGTAACAACGGGGTATGTTACAAATTTTTGAAAATGAAAATTTCAGCTAGTCTTTACAAAACAATACTCTCTACTACGCGCAACATAGACCTTTACAGTTTCCACACTGCCTAATGTTTTTAAAATGCACAATGCAGCACCGTGTTTGTAATTGATCAAAAACCCATACAGGTTCATCTGAAAACAAGAATTCGGAGATCTCATACCTCCATGAAATATGTAGAGTTCATGTATAATTGTTATTGGGGGATTTGTTTGATAATTGTATATGGAAGGAAGGTTGGAATTAACAGTTTAATTTATGGTTTTCTGAACTCAAATTGCAATATTTCAAGAATTTCAAGAATTCATTCTTTCCTAGAACTATCGCAGAGTGGAACTCACTGTCACCAAGTACAGTAGGGGCATTGTCAATAGATAGCTTTAAACAATGTCTAGAGCTAGAAGTTCAAGGGTTAGGTGTAACAAGTCGATCGGTGTAATATAGCCAGCTGCCGCCGCGCCGCGTGCCTGCGAAGCTGGTGTGTTACGCCGAAAGGCGGTTATACCGGCTATACAGATACAGATACAGAAATATTTCGCATAATGCATTCCTTTCCTAGGGCAATGTCTCATTTCAATATGTGCTCATTAATTATGCAAATGACCTCTACATAACATATGCATACTGATGTTAACCTTTATGTAACTTACACTTGTCACAAGGTATAAAATTCCCATCTTAACCATTAATTAATCGCAAAATTTTCACATCAATTATGCAAATTATGTCATTGTTTGCATAATTGGCATCTGTTTGATGTTTCACCTGTCATAGATTACGTACATCGCATTGATGTAACACACTGTAATTGCGGAAATTCTACCTAATTTTGCAAATTTAGCCTTCATTTGCATAATTTGCATTCAATTATGTACATCTCCATAGAAGCTACCCATACACCAAAAATAATGAAACTACGTTGTTCCTTTCTTGACTTATTCGCTTTGAAAGTTTTTACCAGAAACTAATCTGCAGTTCCAGAACAAGCTGCTAGGGAAACAAAACTTACACCACTTATTCGATACAGAACAAGGTATCCGTCACAAAAAATGCAAGACCATAGCATGTTAAGGACAAAAGATTAAAAAAAACCGACGTTCTGCTGCAGTGCAGGTAATTACGTTATTCATCAACGAAGTACATGTTTTAGTCATTTGGCATCTTGCATCGGCAATCTTAGTTTTTAGACAAAAAAATGAAATCTTTTCAATTAAAAAAACTTAATATGGACACTTTATATCAAAATATAGAAAGGTATTCATGAAATGTTAGCAGAAATAACCTGGTTACACTTTACCTTAACCCTAAACAGTACACCTGGGGTCCACGCGGACCCCAGCACTATATATTCTGTAATATCTTTTTTGTTTCTAAAGATTTTTTCTGAAATTTTAGGTAATTGTCACCCACAAAGTTGTCTCTCAATACAGTGCAGAAAACTCCGTTTCTACCATTTATGAAAAAAATAATATCTGATTTTCTTTTGGGGTCCGCGCGGACCCCAGCCGGCTTTCGATCATAACGGATACACTGGCGTGCTTATCCATTACCTTATTTCCGTTTTTATATATTTTTATACACTCATCGTATGTCTACCAAGTTTTCAGAGAATGGTGTAGTAATAGAATTAAATTCTAATAACTTTGGTGTAATTATAACGTCATATGACGTCAGAGCTAATAATATAGTCCGCCATATTGGATTTTGACCATGACGTAATCAAATTAGCATATTATATGCATATTTAATGATTTAACTTATATTTAATGATGTAAGATGTTATTAACGTTGGAAAAGAAGTGTAATTGAATATAAAACTCAGAAAATTTTAATGTTTAAACCAAAATTACTTATATTTTCAAAAAAACTGCCTCCTAGAAACCCGTTGCCATGGCAACACAAAAAAACATCAACTTACCAGTATTAAACTAATATGAACTTTTTCAGAGACATTTTAGGAAAGGTCTCCAAATTTGATACTTCTAGCGCAAGCCGTTTAGCCGCTATCTGAGATCAAAGTTGGGCCTCAAAAGCCCCTTCAGTCTGAAATAGGTTTAACCCTATCTAGACCGGGGGGGGGCTTAAAGTGCCCGCGGCAACTTTGATGTCACCTAGCGTCTGAACGGCTAAAGCTAGAATTGCCAAATTTGGTGACTTTTCCTAAAATATTGTTGGCAACAAATCTGTATCAGTGGAATAAGATTATGATTTTTCTTGTTGCCATGGCAACGGGTTTCTGACAGGCATTTTTTGCCAAATTTAATTATTTCCATTTAAACAACAGAATTTTATGGGTTTTATGTCAAGTTACACATTGTTTCTAACATTAATAACATCACATATAATTATATGTAAATTTTATCATTAAAAATTCATAATTTATGCTAATTTGATGACGTCATTGGCCAAAATCCAAGATGGCGGACCATATCATTAGATCAGGTAAATGCAGCTTATTTTCCTTAAAATTTCATCAATACTCCCATTTTTTTTTAACAAAAAGGTTCATATGAATGTCTTTAGTCTGTTTACTATGTATTTTAGGCTTCATACCTGAAAAAAAAAACTATTTTCAAAATTCAAGATTGATGATCCAAGATGGCGGATATGTAATATATGCATGGCGTCATTTTATGACGTCACCGGTGTTTCTATGGGCAACATAAGACTTAGTACATCCTAATATTCTGTCATAAACACTTTTGGTAAAGTTATGTCGTATACTGTTTAGTTTTCAGGGAATAACCTATCTAGACGGTTTTGGCCAATAAAATCACATTAATGACGTCATAATGACGTCATATTACGTCACAACGACATAAAAATTGTACGTATGTTAAATTTTTACTAGTACATCATCCTCTAAAAATTTAGTGGTCCTACGATATACCGTTCTTGAGTTCTGAGGGGGGGCCGAATCGACGCCCCCCCCCCCCCCGGTCCCACCAAGCCCAAAAAAGCCCGGTCTAGATAGGGTTAAAAATCGGGTATTTCTTCTTGTCTTCACCAAAAAAATAGAAAAAGTTCAAAATGTATGATTTTTGTATGTAATGTGGACACAGAGGTTCCCACATCAGTTTGCAAAACAATTGAGCTGGTAGCATGTTGATAATTTCTAAAAATTAGCAAAAAACTGCTCTGGGGTCCGCGCGGACCCCAGGTGTACAGATTAATCAGTCCGGGAAGGTGTACTGTTGAGGGTTAAGGATCAGGTCTGCTATTTTGGATTCTAACCAATGATCTAAATGAAGTAGCATACAATTTTTTATGAAAACAAAATATGTAAATGACATATCCATTTATCATTTATTAAAATTAAAAATAAAATCAGATTTAATCAGTTTCCTTTGAAACACGAACAGTTCAATAATATGATGATTTTAGGATAAATTATCATTTTTCTTATAAATACATTTTAAGTCCCAAAATACAAATCTTTATTACCTTTCGGACTAATAGCATGGATTTACATTTAATCTTTGGCTAGATGTGCATCATAGCTAACTACTTAATCGAGCCATCAAGAAGCTACAAACCTTCCTATTCTGGGAGATTGACATGTCAACAATTTGCAGAGTAGCCGGATGGTACTCTCCTAACTCCCAGCGGACGTTAGGTGCCAGTTGAAGTGTTGTCCCGGTCAGATTCACCTTAAAGGTTCCCTTAGCACATCCCTGTATCGGTGAATAGCAGTCGCCAGCGTGTCCGTATGGTATAGCTCGCCCACCTGCCAATAAGTACAATTATTAAAAAGCATGACACATATGCACATTTTAAAAAGATTTCCCATGCAGCGTGGGGCAAGTTTACCTAAAAGTATATTAGATTGTCAGCTGCAGCAGTTTATCTTACTGTAGAGATTACTGTAGAGAATTTTCATTTGTTGACCATCAAGATACCAGTATTAAATATGATAGTATAAATAATTCCCTTTTTAGACTTATTTTTTCCGACTTGAGGTATTCTTCTTAAGTCCTTAAAGAACCTTTTACTAGAAACCAGTGTTACATAGAGGTAGGAAAAAACTGGAGACAAGAGAAATGTTCTTGTCGTAATAAAAAGTAACCAAGCTTGTACGCACTAGTAGTTTGTGCAAAGGTGTAGTCATCTCGGATAACCTCGATCCTGGACCGATCGAACTTGATTCTGATCTTGCTAAACTTCGTAGTTCCGGCACGTTTGGTATAGTTGGCCTAAAGGATACAGTCATAAAGAAAATTACTATGTCTGGACATTGCACTTGATTACAGAATGCATCCATGATTTTGTTTTAAGAGTCTGTTGGATTGATCAATTCTAAGGGACAATTTAGCTAATATTCAATCTGTGAAGATAATAAAATCGCCAGTTTTACATTTTCTGCCAACAGCGTTGACTTACTTTTATTTCGCTGTTGCAGTTCACAAAGTCCATTAGTTGACCAGAGAAGACGATGGCATAGTTCTCATCAGGACCCGATGGTAGGGACAAGAACTCCTTTGGGTTACCTGATGCCATGTTGTGACAATAGACGCGGAGGGATACATCCTTGTTTGTTGCAAAAGGGCGAAAAATGTACTCTCCGTCCGAGGCTCCGGGCATTAGGGACTTCATATCAGAGCACGAGTCAATCCCTGGAAAAAATGAGTTTGACAGATGGTTTACAAGGAAAAAAGTTTCATTGCAGGTGCCAATTCGTAAAATAATGACCCAATAAGACCTCTTAAAAGCAGGAAATCTGATCCTAATCCGTTTGACATGATGCCACACACGTTATCAGAAAACACTTAATTTCTTTCCTTTTCGGAGGACTCATCAGAACACAAATGTCTGTAGAATCACTGAAAGCTACTGAATTGAATGGCAATCGTCAGTCTCAAAGACAATTCGATTGCATACACGGTGGTAAAATCTGGGCCGCAAAATTCCCACATTTCATAGAATCCGAACAGTGTTCGATCGTGTTCGATCTGGGCAATTCGAATCGAACCCGCGTTCCATTTCGGGGTCACCTGCGGTCATTTGCAATAAAGCGGCAAAACAAGCCCTTCTGCCTGAGTGCCTCGCAACAGATAAAAAAACAACACTTTTCTATAGATACAAACAGTTTCCAGGACAGTACATGTCCGCTATCATTTTTTTGCGGACATGTAACATGTAGCGAAGCTACAGTCGTATCCTTGGGTAACCTTGAATACTGCAATGATTCTTTACGCCTTTATAAATAACACGGTGCACACTTTTGGGAGATATGACATGTCTGCAAAACTCGTTCAAACCTGGAAGCATGGAGAGTCAAACATACCCCATTTACGGCTCAAAATGACTGCCACGGTTGTCCCAAAAATCGTGCTTTTGGGATTTTTGAAAAATGTTCTTGATTTTGAATTATGGGTAATTAAGTGCGAAAAAAGCAAAAAAATTCGATTTTTTCACCTTTTTGTCGACCAAAACTATACTTCAAGTCAGAAATTAAAAAATCCCAAAAGCACGATTTTTCATCTTATTCCTGGTCGTCGAAAAATATAAAAATCAGTGACCTTGCGTAATATGTGTAGCCAGGTTTGCTCGGTGATTGGCTAAAATATGGCGCACCGAAATTCCATAGATTATCGACTTTTTTAACGTAATCCGAAAAAATCATCCATTTAGCGCAAAAAATCACCATTAAATGTATGTAAAGACGATGATTTTATTTTATTTCAACGAAATTTTCCCTCCGATACTAGTTTGTTTATTTTCAAATGTTTTACGGTTAGCCCAAAATTGCGTCTTGTAACCCGATACTTTATCGAACGCCCCCAGCAATGGGAAAGAATGCCGTAGTGACAGACCACCGTGATGGTCGTATGTGTCAAAGTTATTTTGATACACTGTTTACAAAATCATCTTATGTTCTAAGTACCAAAATTACGATATTGATTTTAAAGTTACGACAAAAGTTAAACAGTTTAACAGTTTATTAATAAAATCAGCCTTTCAGCCTCTACAAAAACATGCTGAATGACAGTGATTTTACAGGTGTCTAGCAAATACAAATATAAATTAACATTAAAATGCATATACAGACACACAAAGTAACTAAAGTAAACAAATAGGCACTAAAGTAAAGACCAGAGAGCTCTAAGAGTCTTTCTACGAAGACTCGTTGTACAGGCATATTGCCCTGTGTAAGAGAGAGTTGTACTTTTGTTCTGTAGGAAACGTTCATAATAGTTGATGCCAAAAAGGACTCACTTATTTCACACCTCTCCCCAGCAAACCCCTCACGACAGGTACAGGTGTACCCGTTGATCCTATCCACACACGTTCCACCAATACAGGGGCTGGAGCTGCACTCGTTGATTTCTAGATCAAGGAACATTAAAACGTTTGCGAACATCAGCCATGAGAAAACATTACATTCAATTTGCTATTATTGATACCAACGGTTCTTAGTCTAACATTTGACAAGTTATAGGGCATAAATACTAAGTACATTTCTAAACATTCACAAACAGCAACTTAGCCAAAAGTATGATTCAGTCCTTCATTGAACTGCTAATGACCGCGTTCAATGCTATTTACCTTGCATGATCTCAGTTAGCAACATGGTCATAATTATTATAAAAGGCCTCTATACAAACCTGTGCAAACCGTGCCAGACCCCACATATCCGTCCAGACACTGACAGGTGTAGCTGCCTGCTGTGTTGGTGCAGTTGGCAAACTCGGAACATGGAGCCGACAGACACTCGTCTTCATCTGAAAAATAAAACGAGTTTTTCATCAGCAATGAAAAAAACATATCCTCATTACTGAAGAAAATTTAGGCTACAGTAAGCAAATTTTATGAATGACATCCTCCACAGACCTCAAATCTAATGGGGCGAAAATTTTGACATCATCAACCTTGTTTAACACGAAATGATTGTGCTAAATTGTGCCTAATTTACTGCCAACTATTATAACATCCAATTGTCACTGATGAAAAGTAAAAGTTTCCAATCATTGTACAAATGGTTTTGATTCAGTGGGAACATCACATATAAAAAGAACGAAATACATCACCCCTTTGAAGTAAAGGAAACAATAAATTAGAGCCTTGGATTGTTTTCTCTCTTCATATTTATCTGCCACCCACTTTCCGGCAACTTTGTTGACATTGAATACGATTTGTAGATCTAGTTTTACTGCAGTGTGAGATGATGACGATGTAACAGACCTTCACATGATGTCCTCCCGTCACCAGTATAACCACTGGGACACCGGCACGTGTACGAACCGTACGGAGAGTTGATGCACCTCGCGTTAGGCACACAGGCTGGCCGGCCCAAGCAGTAGTCCAAACCGTCTTCGCATTCATTGATGTCTGCAAAAGAATGTATGAAACGTACGTAACTTCCTTAAAACTTATAAACTGACATAAAGTAAAAAAAACGCATGCTTGGCATAAAAATATCGAATATTCAAAGAAATCAAACTGGTAAAATTTTACAAACTGGTAAGTTGCTTTAAACTTAAAGTAGTATATAAAAGTGCATGCTTATGAGCTTACCTAGGCAAAACTGGGAAAGACCAAAAAATCCGTATCCTGTATTGCAGTCACACTTCTGAATGTCACCATCAACAAAACAGCTTCCAAACCCACAGAACCGGATACAGGGGGTTATTGCTGAAGATTAAGAGCAACATATATACCGGTAAGTTTATACCTGATGTGATTGTTACCGAAACTGTGCATTTCTTCATTATAACACTGACCGTTAAAAGGATTTTTGCATGATTTATATATCATTGTTTACCTTCACAAGTCAGTAGTGTGCCCTTCCATTCCCCATCGCTGCCACAGGTAAGCGTTGTAGTCCCGTTCGCGGACTGAAATCCCGTCTTGCAGCGGTAAGTTGCCACGGAGCCAGTGGTCGTTGTGGTCAGACTAACATCAGTATGGGAGGGCAGCAATGGACATCCGCAGTCTGCAACTTAGGAGAAATTTTGAATTCACCCGATGTACATTATGGGACAATTAAACATTTAAACAATGAAAGAAGGTCACCATTCTGGACCGAAAAAGCAGATGGTTCGAACGAGGAGTCAAGGAAGCCGTGCACATCAGGTCCCGCTCCCCGCCCCTCCACCGTGACCAAAGACGCCACAGGCTCCCTACGATCTACATCTGCCTCGTCAAGTCACGTGACCTGGGCGACCTTTGAAGCCTAGGTCACTTGACCCCTCTTATGAGCTGGCGAAAGATGCCGGATGCAGCACGTCGGCAGAACGTACTGCACCTGCGCGAAACCCGTAATGTATTGTACATAGCATTTCGGCAGAATGTCTCATATAAGGTTGTATTCGCTCATATAAGGTTAGCATTTCGACAATAGTTTCCAAATGTTATGTCGGAAAGAATATCCTCTTATATCTGCAACAGGCAAAATTCTGATGCAACGTTGACCAAAAACCCAACGAAAAACGCGAAAATAAGGGGTTCTGCGCAGGCGCAGTACGTTCTGCCGATGTTCTCTGAGCTAAAATTTGTCGTGAGTACCAATTTAACTCCTTCTGTCAACAATTAAACTGTTCTCCAATTCAACCTTCTCTCTGAAGGGACCGGGGCGATATCCACTTTAAATAGCATTTGCAGGTATCACGTTTGTAAAGTAGCGTGCTGTGCGTGATTTGGGCAGAGTAGTTCAGTGGCAAATTCTCTTATTTTTCTATCTAATTGAAAGCAGATCAATAGAATATAAGCCACTTTATAGTCAAATAGTAGAAAGGATGTCGAAACCAACGAGAAGAGAAGTCGGAGTAAAATTTGGCAGAAAATTAAGTAGCTAGGAAAGGTTTTATTTGCATTGCCAAACAATTTTTTCGAGTAGTTCCATCGCCCCAAATGGCATATCGATATATGTACAAACTCTTTCAATCGTTCACCAATTCAGTCAATTACTCTGATTTGATGAAAAATGAAAAGAAAAGAAACATACCAGCTGTTGTAGCCATTGTTCCACTTCCGCTTGATGAAATTGAAAGAAGAGTTGTCATGTGATTGACTGGTAATGTTGTTGTGGTCAGCTTTGTTGTTGTGACTGTTGTTGTTGTCGGCTCTGTTGTTGTGACTGTTGTTGTTGTCGGCTCTGTTGTTGTGACTGTTGTTGTCGGCTCTGTTGTTGTGGCTGTTGTTGTTGTCGGCTCTGTTGTTGTGACTGTTGTTGTGGTGGCTGTGTTGTTGTCGGCTCTGTTGTTGTGACTGTTGTTGTGGTCGGCTCTGTTGTTGTTACTGTTGTTGTCGGCTTTGTTGTTGTGACTGTTGTGGTGGTGGGCTCTGTTGTTGTGACTGTTGTTGTTGTCGGCTTTGTTGTTTTGACTGTTGTGGTGGTCTGCTCTGTTGTTGTGGCTGTTGTAGTGGTCGGCTCTGTTGTTGTGACTGTTGTTGTTGTCGGCTCTGTTGTTGTGGCTGTTGTTGTTGTCGGCTCTGTTGTTATGACTGTTGTTGTGGTCAGCTTTGTTGTTGTGGCCGGCTCTGTTGTTGTGACTGTTGTTGTGACTGGTGTTATTGGCCCCACTGTACAATGGAATGAATTAATCTATTACTATTCTAGTAAGCAACTTGTGCAAAGAATAAGATTTATAACAAAATATTGCAATTTTTCAAAGTTTGAAAGTTTCATCTCAACAAAGAAGGCCATTGTATAATTTCCTTACCTATTATACAAACCGTCCCAAAATAAATACGTACCGTATACCTTGTTGCTTTGGTCATCAAAGATACTATTTTACTTTATTCCACCTATGCAAGATATGAACCCTTCCAATTGCACCCCCATGTAATATGAAGCAGTCTACAACACTTCCACTTAGTAAATAATTGACTCTTTCATGATACGCCATGATACGCATTGTCGGTGTAAAAGGGAGGGTCGCAAAATTTGCAATAAAATACTGGTTGTCATATATACATGTGTACTGTAGGCACCCTCATGTCCAAAGTTAGGTAAATACATTTTAAGACCAGGGCACAAGATCTACAGGAATATTTTGTCTGAAAACAGCCAATATGTATCGTATGTTATTTAGATCGTGTCCAATGTGGTACTAAAAGGACGAATAACGAAAAGGAAAATACAGGAATTAGCAAAGGATATTCATGTGAGCACATAGTGCATATTTCACCCCAGTTCTCACCTACCCAATTTATGCCACATTTATAGGTTTAATTCTAACTAAACAGGAGTTCCGAGATCTCATACCTCCATGAAATATGGGCTTGACATGTAAATGTATTCTTTTATTATGCAAATGACCTCTACAAAAACATAATAAATACACCGTGATGTTAGCTTTTAATTAACTTACACATGTTCCAAGTATGAAATTCCCATCATTTACCACTAAGGATCATAGAATTTTGAGATTGATTATGCAAATTGGTCCATATTTGCATAATGGTATCTGGT
>NW_017803424.1:317471-321286 GCF_001625305.1 Branchiostoma belcheri | reverse complement strand
AACGTCTGACGGTAGCGCAGGCTGAACAAAATAAGCATTGAATATTGAAACAGAATTACGATATCGGCTAGCTTAGTGACGTATCAATAAATATATGGCGAAGCAAATGGTAGACTAATTTAAAAGGTTTTAGCTACCTTTGCGGGGGTGGCGTTACTACTATTTTGTTTACAGAAAGCTAAAATTTAACATTATGATACTCAAATAATATTGACATTTACAACTAATGTAGCAAAAATGTATTTCTCATCTATTGTGCATAGATGTTCTTTATTTAGTAACATAAATAATATCGACCAATATATAATGTGAGTTTTTCTCAAAGATTGTACCTAGGTGGTCTTTATTCACATAGATAATACCCGATTATATCCTTTTTTCCATCCAAACAAAGGACTTGCTGAAAGGTAGTCTTAAGAAAGAAAGAATGATCTCACGGCCGTAAGGTGACAGGCATTTACTAAACTAAACTAATTTAAATGATATTTATCAACTTTGCTAACACCACTATTATAAATTTGTACATTGGTTTGTATTGAACATTTGTAATTGTTCAATAATCTTTCCTCAGCAATAAAACCTTCAAAACCTGTTGGCTCTTCTTGGGACACAATCATAATAGTCATTTTGATTTGAATAAGAAGAATACCATCTGATTTAATTTATGTACATAAAGAGTATCTATGCACAATCGACTAGAAAAATATTCCACTATAATCGTAAAATCTTAAATCATTTGGCAAATGTACAATACATGTATGTAATATTGTGGAATTCTTAGTAAATATGATAGCAGCTGGCAAGACCCCCCCACACACACACACACACCGTAGCTAAAACTCTTTATATCACCCACATAAATTACGGTTTTCAGAAAAACAAAAACAGATTAAATAACGGCGGCGCTTTCATTTTCTATATAAGTATATGCATTAATATTTCGTAACATGGTATAGTATCTTTTCAATATTTAAAGTATTATTGTCTGACTGTGCACGGTTTGCACGGTAAAGATGTACGAGCAAGCAGAGCCTGTCAGGACTCCGCCAGCGGGGTCCGGCAGGGAACAAAATAACAGACCGCGGGCTCCCTACCCAGATCCCCCGGGCCGCCGAGGTAACACTGGCGGGCATGTTGGTTGTAATGTAGAGATGTACGAGCAAGCAGAACCTGTCAGGACTCCGCAAGCGGGGTTCGGCAGGGAACAAAATGTCGGGCCGCGGGCACACTACCACGTTCCCCCGGGCTGCCGAGGTAACACCAGCGGGCAGGTCAACCGTGGCAAACATGCATCTCATAAGTTTAAACGGCAGGACACTTCTTTAAACCTGTACGAAGAAGCTGAGTCGGTAAAACTGGAGAATATCTCGGGAGACGCGGCTTATGAAACGGACACGTCTACAGGTAGAGTACGGCTTGCCAGATTGTATTCTACTACATTTCCTTACCATGTGTTTTTTTATCTTCCAACGCCTTAATCAAGAAAACTACATTTTTAAAAAGACAATTGTCTGACGTGATGATAGCAAAAAATATTTTATGGCAATCACTTGGAAGCTGTATTTGCAATCAGGTACAGATTTATCTACAGATACATATTCATGTACAGATACAGATGCATGTACAGATATACAGATACAGAATTTCCGAGTATGATGACCGTGTCAGCTCCTACACCTGAGTGAGGAGGGTTGACAACGTGGTCTTCGCGTGGATAACAGGTTGCGAATCCACACATTTTAATTATCTGTCTCATTCAGCGGCACCATGAAAATGAATATGCAATATTCGTATAAGAAAGAATATACAGTACTGGATATACCTAATTCTGTATATTAAAGCTAGCAATTTAGATATTTCTTCCCCCCCCCCCACACACACACAAACACACATACACAAACACGTGACCACACACAAAGAGAGAAACAGTTTGGCACTAATTAAAAAAAGCAATGTTTTTTATGTCTTATAAAACTGCTAACACTCTTTGTGTATTGAATGAGCCTCTAAAATAAAGCATTTTTTTACCAGACACGGATAGGACGCAACGGAATGAAACAAAAGGCCGCTGTAGCTGTACCTGCTATATGGCGTCCGGCCTGGCTGTTCTGAGCACCCTGCTTATTGTTGGAATCATCCTACTGATGTCCATGAACGACGAGATCAACAATCATGAAAAGGTGATTGAAAATATAAATTTACACATTAGTTATACCAAGCAAGAAAACCTCATTGTATAATAATAGAAAGTACGGTAAAGAAGAATCACACACTCTACTTAAGGTTAAAGGTACATTACTGCACACTCTAAACCACTATATATAGTGTGTATAGTAGAGTATAGCGCGGCACAAAGACAAGAATTGGGGAGAAACAAAAGCCGTCACAGAGTCGACCCATGGAAAAAGGTTGCGGGAGGATCTAAGGTAAGGTAAGAGTGTAGTTAGTAGCCCAGGAGCCAGTATTTAGAATAAACCTTCGCCAAGAAGGTTATGTGTTTGATAGCGTATGTACGTGTTTATCTGTGTGTGGCTTAGCACTATATTTCCAGCTATACAACATTTCTGTATAGTCAAACCTCAATAAGCTTTGGAACAATTAAGATGAAAATTATCGATTTTTGTGAGAACTCAAAGCTTGCCATGATACTGCTTTGAAGCTCGTGGAGAGTATATGTGAAGCATTGCAGAAAACACATTGTAAAGTAGTAGACTAAAAATATCTAGGAGTGGCCGACCATTATTATATTTCCTCCACCAACAGTAAATCGTTGATATACCGTAAATCACAAATTAAGTAGTAGACTAATTTAGCGACCCATTCTAAGTCAGAATAATTAAAGAAATAAATAAATAAAAAACAGGACATTCTATAGCATCCCAACCAACACATTGCTAGGCATGTTTGGATCGGTTGCTAGCCATGTTCGGTAAAGTATTGATTTTTTAGACACAATAGCTGTGAAACATCTGAAAATAATATAAACAATGTGGAAGGGAAAATTTCGTGAAAAAAATATCATCGTCTTAACATACTTTTGATTTTAATACAATTTTTACACTGACTTCCCTTTACTGGCTAGTTCTTAGAAATTTCGCTCGGAGAGACGATTATTCTAGAGATTTCGGAACGCCACGTTTTTTGCCAAACATCGTTTGCGATTAGCTACATACATTACGAAAATTTCCGATTTTAATTCCTTCGAGGAATAAGAATGAGATAAGAAAAATATTGTTTTATGCTTTTATTTTAGATTTCCAGGACTATTTCCAGGACTTTTCAGGATTGTAAAGTCCTGGAAAGAAAACATCGGTAGTATAGTGCAATCATGTTGCAATATCCCCACATGAAAAAAAGGAAAGTTACTATATACATTTTCCTATGTTGTAGAATGCAGAAAAATACATATGAGTTTTATGTAGCTAAAGCAAACCCTTATCATGTAGAAGAAATAAATAATTATGATAATTAGATAATGGAAGCGTGATGATAAATGCATTAATTGACATTTAATTAACATTAAATGGCAGCAAAAAGTATTTCACGGAAGTATAAGATCTACGAACTCTTGTTTATACATTTTTGCTATATATTTGCTATATATTTTGCTTCTATAGGACATACCAGACATTTCAACTACAGTGGATACCATGAACCTCGGACACAAGCAAAACCAGACTGACACCATGGAACAACGTCTTAACGAGAAAACCAACATGCCAGGTAGGCTGGTTTGTCTTCAAGCTGTTTTTTGATGTTTTTCTTAGGTCATATTTCCGAACCGGGTCTCGGTCGAGCTGTTTGTATAAACGGAA
>NW_017803424.1:288389-317451 GCF_001625305.1 Branchiostoma belcheri | reverse complement strand
CCAACAAAAACAAGGCCAACATCACTATTCCGTATGTCCAAGGAGTATCTGAGAAACTCCGACGGATCTTCCAAAACTTCAACATAGCCACTTAACTTCAAACCTCACTCAACCCTCAGACAAAGACTGGTACACCCTAAGGACCGACCTCACAAGGGTACCAAGGCGAATGTTATTTACAGACTCAAATGTGAGGAGCCCAATTGTAACAACACCTACATCGGAGAGACAAGTCGACCACTTAAAGTAAGGTACAAAGAACATTGCCGACCTAGTGCCAACGGCTACTCTTCAGCTATTTTCCACCACCTACAACACAACCAGGGTCACTCTTTCAAACTCGAGTCCACGGATGTCTTAGACCGCGAAACACGCTGGTGGGAACGGGGTGTTAAAGAGGCAATTTATGAAAGAATGTACAACCCCACCCTCAACAGGGAAGGGGGGCTACGGGTCGATCTTTCCGGCACTTGGGATTTGGCACTCCCAGCCCCGAGGACAGACAACACTTAAGCTCCTGTCCTGTATAACAGGAGCTTTCAGACTAATTTGCATCATCTTGTCTTGACCTGTCTGACTTTTGTTCCTTTTTCGACTTCCAAAAATTTGTCTTCACTTTATTTGCATATCAATCAACAGGTTGTGTATATAAACCTGCTTTCCCCTCTGGTCTCTCAGTCACTGACGAAAGCTAGTGGATACTAGCTGAAACGTTTGACGTTTTCAAAATCATATCCAGTTGCTTGAGTAACTGTTTGTTGGCTATGTTCTTTTGTTTACGTATTTTGGGCGATGAATTCGGACTGTTTATGACCCTTGCAGTCTATGTTATCAAGTTGATATACATTTCTAGTTATAGTATCTACTATATGCTTTCATATGACATGTAACAAGTCTATGTACCATCTTTTATAAGGGTACAGAAAGAAGTGAAATGTGTTGTAATGGATCTGTATTTTAGCTGAATAGTCAGTTCAGCACCTAGGACAATATCTGATCATAAACTTACCTGTAATGATACCTGAGTGCTGTATTTTTACGTGTATGTGATTCTCATAGTGTCAGGACATAATCAGGAATGTTATAGGTTTCATACTTATACTTTTTATATAGTTTAGGTATTGTAATACAAAAAAAAACTGTGAAAACAGCTTTTTTATTACATTATTGCCCTTGTAATGCATTAGTATTAATGCCAGGCTACATTTGAAATATTTGTCTGTAAAGTAGACATTCTTAGCTTTCCAATGATATCTGGCATGATATGGTAAGTTGAGGGGGAAATGGCAAAAATACAGTAATAGAAAGGTAGTACCCCCTGTTTCAAAAGGGTCTGGAAACCCTGGCACAGAGGGGATGTATTGATAAGAAACACTGGCAGCTAAAGGGTTAAGAACATACAAAAATGATGGCCTTGATTATTACTAAAGGATTTTGTGTTTTGTTGCCTTTTATATTGTCCTCTTCATTCTCAAAAGATGCCTGGACGGGGCCAGTGTTGATCACATCAAATGTGACCTCATCATAAAACCATGTCTTTTAGTTCGCTGCACAGTTCCAATAGAATGCTCTTGGGAAGAACTGTAGATAGATATACACAATAGCAACACATGAAAACCTAAAATACTACAATGATATTGAGTTTAACGTTTCAAATGCTCTTTGTGGGTAAATTTGTTTGAAAAGCTGTCGTGTACAACTGGTCAAGTTGATATAACGGGGAAAGCTGTTGTGCATAAAAAAAAAAATATGTATAACAAGAGTTCCAATGAAAGGCATCAAGCAATATATCAGATTTTGCCCTGGGCGAAACAGTTATGTGTTAGGAGGATTGTATACATTTGAGGTTGCTTTTTATTTGGATATGTGTCGGATTGTGCTGGACTTATATTCAAATGCTTTTTGGTAGGTAGGTTGTAGCTGGAACAACAAAGAGAATACGAAAATTTTCAGCCCAGTACCATTACCTTCGTAGAAAATGTTTTGCGTCAGGCCATTTAATTTGTACACAATTTGTGAATAGAGGTATGGAAGATTTATGCTATCGACATTTGGCAAGTAGGTTAGTATCGGAATAACTAAGATCAAGGTTGATCATGGACACTCTAACGCATGGCATTTGCTGCGGTCTTCTGCAAAGGATACCTTATGTAGTTTTGGGCCGACTGGCTACTTTTTTCAACCTACATTAAGCCTTTTATGAAAGGAAATTTGCCAAATGTGTTCATATGTTTTATGGGTGGATTTTTTAAAGATGCAAATTACAAATACGACTTAAATGCAAATGAATAAACACTTTTAATGTAATAAACAAATTATTGTTCAACTTTTAAGGAAAAAAAACTAAGCTATTAATGGTGTGGAATGCCATCTTGGATTTTGACCAACGGCTTTATCAAATTAGAATAAATGATAAATTACACTAATAATTACATAAACCAGAATAGATATCATTTTGATAATTGAGAAGTTAATTGTTTTGACTAAATTTACAGATTACAGAGTATCATCAAATTAAGGTAATTTAATGACATTACACAGAAGAGGTCTGTATAATGTCCTTGGGTTAATTTATCTTTAAAACTACATACATGAACTTGGATGATGTTTTTTATTAATGTTTACTCCCTGTAAATCTGCTATGTCTTATTTCTTGTCATAATAAATCGTCTGTTTTAACAAATTATTGTGAAATAATGGTAGAGGACTCTAATAGGACTATGACCGTCAATATTTTGTAGCCCATGTCATCTTAAAGTTGAAACATTTTTAAATTCAGTTGCTTGGTGTCCTCTGCTGGCGCATCCCACCAATGGCTTCGTAAGTTGCTCCAACTCCTACAGAGACGTGGTCAACTTCACGTGTGAGCCAGGATACAAACTTGTTGGCGCATCTTCACTGATCTGTCTGTCTGATGGAACTTGGAATGGAACCTCACCGACATGCACAGGTAATATAATTTAGCAACATATGCGTCTTCTTTTGATTTCAATTATGTAATGGGTAATGATTTGTAGTAAAATTAAATGAGTTGGTGTGAAAATACTAGGATTTAAAATCATTGGGATATTTTGAATATAGCGGTTCAGTGTCCTCCGCCCGCAAACCCCATGAATGGCTTCGTGAGTGGCTCTAACTCCTACGGAGACGTGGTCAACTTCACGTGTGAGCCAGGATACAAACTTGTCGGCACTTCTTCACTGACTTGTCTGTCTAATGGAACTTGGAATGGAATCTTACCCACATGTACAGGTAATACAATTTAGTAACATATGAGTCTTCTTTTGATTTTAATTATGCAATGGTTATGATATGTAGTAAAATTAAATGAGTTGGTGTAAAAATACTACGATTTAAAATCATCGGGATATTTTGAATATAGCGGTTCAGTGTCCTCCGCCCGCAAACCCAATGAATGGCTTCGTGAGTGGCTCTAACTCTTACGGATATGCGGTCAACTTCACGTGTGAGCCAGGATACAAACTTGTCGGCACACCTTCACTGACTTGTCTGTATGATGCAACTTGGAATGGAACCTCACCGACATGCACAGGTAATACATTTTTTTTTACCTCCGGGAGAAGTGACATCCTTCCGCGGAAGGGTATTAAAACGTGGGAAATTTTCATGTTCGCAGCTGTTTCTCGCGTTTGGGTGGACGGATTTCGTTTGGGACTCGGTATACTTTTTGCAATTGGGCTGTAGATGATGCACGTCCTTTTGCTTTTATTGTATATGTGTTTTCGGGCGTGAAAAGTAAGACTTTTGGCTGCACTTTGACACCCCTTTGACCCTGAAAATGGACTCGCGAATTGACCTTTGGTGTTTTTAAAGTATTATCGGGCTGGTCCACTGGTGCTACGCTTTGCACAGAGGGGTTTCGGTTTCGATAAATTCTTTGTTTAAACATATGCACCAAAACGCTGTTTTCAATGGCTGCATAGCCAGATTTAGTGAAAATGTGCACAATCCAAAGATCCTTTGGTGAAAATATACATTTCTTTCGCGAGTTATGGTGGATCCCGGAACCCAGAAATGTTATCGGGTAAAGGTTGCGAGTCACAAGTATGCAAAGGAGTATTATGCAAACGTTTGCATACGTGTCTATATTATTGCAACTTCTTGTAAACCATTGTATATTTGACGTGCTATAAACAGTAATGTTGTATTTCGGACCTAGTCACTATATTTTCGATCGAATATTTGTGGATACGCACCATGTTCCGGCGTTGTGCTTCATCAGGACTGTATGCCGTAACACTGATTACCGATAATTTATAACGTCTGATTTAACGGCGTTAAATCCTAGGGCCACCAGCATAGCATTGATGAGCTGCCAAGTGAATGTGTCAAGTATTGCATACTTTAAGATACATATTAACAACAAGGTAACAAAAGACAGAAATTTCGGCTTTAAAATGGCTACAAGTTTGCCAAAACTCCTGTCAAACTAAGGCATCAAATTGACGTAACCCTCCTCTGACACACCTTCTTTCACCCGGATCCTACATGAACTTTACATAGAAAGGAATGCAGGTATGTTGGTAGGTCTTAGGAAGACAAAGGTCAAGGTCAAATCTGGGCCTCCTGGTGGCTGACCTTTGTACTGCAGCAGAAGTTGTATTCTTTGTCCTGAACATGCTATGGTCTTGACTTTTTGGTGACAGATAGCCTATCCTGTATCCATGTATAAACGGTAGCTACTGTGTTTTTTGTAGGTGCCAGGAATTTACAAAATGGCGGCTGCCAATTCAGCTACAGACCTGTTGTCGGGACATGCATCCGGCTCTCTGTTGGGACAAAGACTTACGAGGACGCCAGGAAAGCCTGCATGAACGACGGAGGGACACTAGCCATGCCTAAGACGAGAGAACTGGACGTCGCCCTGAGAAACCTGATCAAAACGACTGGACAAAACCAAGATGTTTGGATCGGCATGAAGGGCGCGGGGCCCTTCCATAAGAGACGTTGGCAATGGGAGGACGGGTCTGCTTTGGGCAACTACCAGGTATGTTTATTTTCCATTTTAGTTCTTTTAGTAAAAGAAACATTCCTTCCGTGATTTTGTCAATAAACCTCTTCTTCAAGTTCTCCTATTTTTTGAGATCGGCACAAGTTTGTAAAAATAACAACGGAAAGTCTGATGTAAGACCGTCTGGCGTCTAAATGGACCCCAGCCACATTTTTACTTTCCTACACACGAAATTGTTCGGATGTCCTCAATATGTCTTCAAGGAAGCATCATTGCTTTAATATTATGCGGTTTGCCAAGTAACCTCAACCTCAGGAAGTAGGTCATCAGGTTTTTCACCTTTGACAATCATATGAGGTCAAAGGTCAACCCCATGTTCATGCCTGTAGGCCTCATCCCTTGTTTTGCATAAATTATGATAGTGAGCTGGAATTTTTTTACACTTAATCATGCCAAAGTATACCTCTTACTATGTTTAACCAACATATTTGCAAAGATCACAGAAAGAATGCAAAAAGGAAATATAATTTGAAGTCATTTCCGTCACAAAAAAGGTCGGGTATTTGAGGGTTAAAAACCCTAGTATAGAGGGCAAAGAAACTACAAGTGCACATTTTTGTCTAAAAAAATTAAAAGTCCCATTTTATACAATTGTAGGAGGCGTATGCCAAACGTGTAAACACGTCCCGTTATGTGAGCAGTGCTCCCCCATCCCAATTAATTGATATTAGAAAATCAAGATAAAATTAACTTAAAAATACATGTATTAGTATTGTGTTATAAGGATGATGATATCTTTATGGCATATTCCAGAGTACTTTACACTGGAACGTGGCATTCTAGCACTAAATACTAAACGTCTATGTACTACAACAATACTATATCCATTTTATCATCTACTGTTAATAATTATTTCTTCTCTAGTTTTCAAACACATGAAAACATAACTGCATATTTTGTCTCCGTAACGTTCATATCTGTATAACATTGAGTATTTGAAGTGTTTTGCTCTCACATTTTCTT
Organism: Branchiostoma belcheri; assembly: GCF_001625305.1. Taxonomy (NCBI): domain Eukaryota; kingdom Metazoa; phylum Chordata; class Leptocardii; order Amphioxiformes; family Branchiostomatidae; genus Branchiostoma; species Branchiostoma belcheri. The sequence goes on along the minus strand of NW_017803424.1, from coordinate 311,456 downwards.
TCATCTCGTTTCCAATTGCAAAGTTTTAAATAGCACGTGGCGTTCATCTTCATATAGTCAAGTAAAATGTGCCTGGTGTTAAACATTTAAATGATAAGAAATACATTGTACTGATGATGTTTTTATTAGGCATGGTGTCCAGGAGAGCCAAGTAACATCAGATTTTTACATTCGACGAAACTCTGCGTACAGTACTGGCCAGGTACTAATGGTTATCCTATGTGGGATGATACTGAATGCTACTTTAGCAAGAGATACATCTGTGAATCTCCTCAAACTTGATTCAAAAAAGGCCAACAAGAGTTACATAAAAAAAAGTACATTCTGGACATCGGTATTGAAAACAAAATGAATAAAGTTTATTAGGCTACGCCGACTAAATTAATTTATGGATGACATCCACGCGCGCATTGATTTTCGCCAGTTTTAAAAAAATCATGTCCACCGAGGCTCTGGCCTGGCTCTATGCCTGATATCTAGCGACAATATGGAGCCGGGCATCCAGGCTACCGAAGCTCCATGACTCAAGAACTCAGTACATACGTACAGTGCCGATTCACAAATTCCGTAAATATCTAGCATGTGCCGGCTAGCGCTTGTCGTATACACCGCTAAGTACTGCCGCAAATTCACTATAAAAGCTTTGTATTCCTTTGGAGTTATGGCATTTTTTGGCCGGAATTTTCTTTTTCGCCCGTGCGCACCACTTTGGTGGTCTTCAGAGGATGTCATCCATAAATTAAGTCAGTGTGGCCTTATTGCTAGACAATCAAACTTGCTCCAATGTATGGAAGGGCAACAACGACGCTACAAAATTTAACTATAATCCTAGAATTATGGCTACCACTAACTATTATTGATAACAATATATGTTAAATGGTTTACATTATGATATGGCAATGCGTGGGTGATTTTAGGTTGCTTTTGAAATAAAGTATAAAGAAAATGACAAATGCCCTGACATTTTGGACTGGATTACGTAGGACATATTTGAATATGGCTTAATTCATTACTCATAATTGTCTATTTTACATTTGTTGCTATTTCTAGACCAAAATTCATAGTTTGGGGACAAAAACACTTAACATGTGCCCTTTTATTGAACACAACTGGCCTGGAAGTAACTGTGTGGGAAGCTTTTAAATATGTGAGTAGAAGCAAGTATAAAATTCATGACTTTAGACCTTTTTGTTCAATTTTACTTTGCTAGCTGTGATCTTACCTGTGAAATGTTTGGTATTCATTTGCAAATTCTATATGTAGGTTGTCAATTTAGTGTTATTATCTGTATCTCTTGCCTAAAACTTTATGAATTTTATCGTGCAATTTGTATTTTTTTTGCATTTTAGTCAGTTTAAATTTCTTTAAAAATCTTAAATGATCACCGTTGCATATAATATTACGACATTTGGCATTTCCTTCTAATTACCAAATCTTATTTTTGAGGATCAGAAAAAAATAAATTGTTTATAGTTCTTCTAAATTCACCGTATCTTTAACTAACTATCCACAATTTGTTTTATCCACACTATACTCCTTTTCATTAAAATGTGCAAAGTGCTTTCTCGACTATTATTGACTAAATATACACCAAATAATGAACCTCATCATTGCTTACTTTTATTTACCACTACACTTACTACATGTTTCATGTGTGTTTCACACAAAATCTACCACAACACTAGGTTTGGTAAATGACTTTTAAAAATGAATACCAAATTAATGTAAACAAAGTAACAGTAATTATGTTCCTCTTATTCTCCATTATTTTATGCTAGTAAGTGTGTACGATTAGAACCGTCCCTACAAATAGGGTATTTGATTGATGTCCACACATTTGTCAACAATTTACAACATCCGCCGGCACACACACACAACACCCGACTAAGCACACAGGGGGGACTTCAGCTACCAAAAGCTCGCTTTCAGTACAAAAAGATATCGCTTTCTTTTTCCGGTACAGCCCTCTGGAACTCACTTCCTTCTAATGTCAGAAATGCAAGAACACTCAGTGTCTTTAAGACCACCTTTTCTTCACTCAGCAGTGAATATGATTTCTTTGTTGTTAATTTACCATTTTTGTTTCTAGACATTAGATACGCAAATTCAGTTCCATTATCATTTATATCATTTGTCATTTTTATTTAGTTTGTTTTCTGTACTTAATTAGTCTGTTTCGTTTCTTTTATCATAACTACCATTTGATTGTACTTAAGTTACATTTTATTATATTATGTTATTTATGACATAGGGAGCTTTAAAAAGCGCCAAAATGGCGACATGCTAACCTTTATTAATAAATAAATGAAGAAAAAATGAAACAACGTGTGTGCACATATGGTATGTCAGGGTGTAGGGTGTAAGTAAGAAGACTGGTACTGCAGAGCGAGAGCCAATAGGCATGCAAGATTACTGTTGACATAAATGTATTTAACTACATGTACATGTATCTTCTATACCTTCAACATGCTCTTCCTTCTTATCTTGTCATTTTGTCAAATGTATTCAACTTTTGGGGCCAAGTTACCTGAAATTTGCTCCAAGCAGTTGCGGGGTGACGTGGGTTGGTAATCTTTAAGCATATACACTTTGAAGTTGATCTTGTCGAAATTGCGAAAATCTGTACTAATTGCGGGGTGATTATTGAAAGTACCGTATGGGGGCTTAAGTCACCCTCCCTCCATGTATAGTTTTCATTGTCCTTCCTCTTAGCTATATAACCTTTAGGTAATAACGGGAAAATGATACAGTCATCCAAATGCATTTATTGAATTATCAGTCTAAATAAACAACCACTAAGTATTCTGTATACAACTTTCACTAGCTGTAGGCCTGGGTATTATGCTTTCCAATTGATGCACTTGACATGCTTATTCATTTTCCAATGTTTGGTGCTACATTTTGTTTTCATGCTTTGAGATAGCACAACCTAAAGCAGGCCTGCAAGAATATCCATTGACAGAAACACCTAAAATATAGCAACTACACAACACACTGACTTGTTCGCCCTACAAATTACTGACAAATGCAAGTTATAGTTAGTGACCATAGACCTAGAGAGACACATGTGAAATATGTGGAAGATACTACAACACAGTATTCATAACTGCACCTGATACAGATTGATTGATTGATATGATATGACACAGAGATGCAATTGTTACAGTTCTCACATTTGTAGACATGTGATGCTGTCCTGGGATTTCACCAGTGGAGGGATGTTTGTGCACAACCAACTCCGGAAGGGGTGTGGTGTCTGAGGGGGAGGGGCTGGGCTTCAGGGCAGTGATCCGTTGTTGACCACGTTGTTGACAGGTGTGGATGTCGTCACGCCGCTGCTGATGTTGTTCGGTTGCCGCCCGGTACTTTTGGCCCTCCGCAGCCGCGCCAGACAGCGGGGGATCGCACACAGCAGCGCCACGCAGCTCCCGACCACCAACAGCGCGACAAACGCCAGGACACCATAGCTCGTCCCCATCATCAGCTGGATGACTGACATGTCCCAGAGGTAGCGGTACTTGTCGGCGTAATTCTTGTGTGCGAGTCCGGTGGGTTTGCCTTTGCCAGAGACAACTGGCCCACGTCCTGCACTGGTCGTACCTTTATATTCGTCATGAAGTATGGTTTCATTCTGCACGGTACCAGCAGTCTGTGCTGTGGTGACATCCTGTACCGTGGTGCCAGCCCGGGCCCGTCCTGTGGTACCAGCCCGTGGTGTGGTACCAGCCCGTGGTCCGGTGCCAGCCTGTACTGCGGTACTGCCATGTGCTATCACGGTACCAGCAGCTGACATGATCACCATCAACACCACCATGTCGACACACGAGGCAATGTTACCTGCCATCCTCGGTGCAGCGGAGCTTTTCCCTCGGCTTTGTGACAACAGTGTGGCGAGAATAGCAGCTCCTGTGGGTCTTGGACTGGACGACTAAAGAGCAGCCTCCTCGGATTTGTAGCTCGAAGCTCGTTTATATGGTCTTCAAAAGGGCAGGTAGACGTCTCCGCCAATCCTGTCGCGTCACCACACACGGTGGCTATTAACGTTAACCCAGCTGCAGTGACTGTCACCAGCTCGGTGGTAATGGTCTGTTATAAGGTCTGTTACAAGCTTATTACTGCCGGGGTTTGTCACCAGGGCTTGTGTAATGGCAGAACTGAAAGGTTACAGCTGGCTGAATCAAGCTAAACACAGTGTATTACTTTGCATTGCGACTATATATGCTGGAATCAAAGCTTCAGCTTGGGATAAAAGCTTCAATCTACATTGGGCAGGTCTGTAGCTGGCAGCTATTATGACAGTTTAGAGGACATTAGGGAAGCTAAGTGGGCAATCCTGACCAACCTTATATACATGATAGACGGTAGACGCTATATATTAAGGTTTGAACTTTGTAATTTATAAAATTGGTTTGCTGCCTAACCTGCATCAGACACAGTGAGTCCTATACTCCTACCGTAATAAGATTTTGTGGTTGAAATCACAAGGAATAAGTCTGAGAAACAGAAACTTTATTATATTTTTGTTCAGCTCTGTTTATTGTCAAATCTTGTATGACCATACCATATATGGTGTAATTAGTGTTAGCTTATAATTGCTAACTTACATACGAAACATTGTATCATAGTGGTTTTTAACTTTTTCCCAAAGAAAGGCAGACTTGGAAAGACACGATCAGGTTTTGTGCCGGTGTTGTTTCTGCGTTATTCACGGTTATTTAAAACATGGGGAACAAAGTTTGCAAAATCTGTACAGTATAAGAGTGGCATTGAAGCTGAGAATCAGTATAGTGTCGAAACAGTTTTAATACAATGCAGTGATTGACAGCTCTGCTTGGATTGACAGTTTTTTTTGTGATTGACAGCTCTGCGGTGATTGACAGTTCTGAAGTGATTGACAGCTTGCAGTAAATGACAGCTCTGTATTGATTGACAGCACTACATTGATTGACAGTTCTTTGCGATTGACAGTTCTTTGTGATTGACAGCTCTTAGTGATTGACAGCTCTGCATTCATTGACAGCCCTTAGTGATTGATAGCTCAGTAGTTATTGGCAACTCTGCAGTGATTGACAGTTGTCAGTGATTGACAGCTCTGGAGTGATTGACATTTATGAGTCAGTGATTGACAGCTCTCGTCAGGGATTTATAGTTGTGAGTCAGTGATTGACAGCTCTGGAGTGATTGACAGTTGTGAGTCAGCGATTGACAGCTGTGTAGCGATTGACAGCTCTGCAGTGATTGACAACTGTGAGTCAGCGATTGACAGCTCTGAAGTGATTGGCAGTTGTGAGTCAGTGATTGACAGCTTCCCAGTGATTGACAGTTGTGAGTCAGCGATTGACAGCTCTGGAGTGATTGACAGTTGTGAGTCAGCGATTGACAGCTGTGTAGCGATTGCCAGCTCTGCAGTGTTTGACAGCTGTGCGTCATCGATTGACAGCTCTGCAGTGATTGACAGTTGTGAGTCAGCGATTGACAGCTCTGGTCTGATATCTAGACCGTCCCCTGAATGGGCGGACATGACATGCTGACCTTGAGCTTGTCCGGCGAGGCGTTGTGCCGGCAAACTTCGGACATGGACAGCGCTCGGTCGCCGGCCAGGGTCTTCCTGCGGCCGTCACGCGGCGGAGAGAAGTCGGTCAGCACCTCGGGCTGTGGCTCGGGGCAGAAGTAGCAGAGGAGGCAGAAGATGCAGACGACGATGGGGATAGCCATCAGCAGCCCCGAGCCGGCACCAATCAGCAGTTGGATCGCCTCACTCTGCATCTTCAGCAAGAAGCTCTGTCAGGAAACATCATAAAAAATAAATCATAAATTCAAGCATATTCAAATTTTAATTTTTCATTTTATGGAAAACTTTACTAAAATAATTTTTAAATTATTATTATAAAACATTGGTGACTTGAAATAGACACTATGCTGTACATGTAAATTGCTTCGAGGGCGTTGTTTAATCAAATGTTGGGTGTCAGCCTGAAATAGAAACATTTCTAACCAATCGATGGAAAACAACCATTACTTGTTGACCACATCCGTCTCTTATATATAAACAATCTGTAAGCAAGAGGTTTGACTTATTTTTCACGAAGAAGGAGGAAACATGAACTCACCTGAAGTCTTCCTGATATGGTTTCTGCAAGTCTGTTTCCCTGGATTCTCTCAGGAATGGTTCGTACCTGTGTGTCACAGCTGTCTGTCTTCAGGTTAGCTCATCTCTGCCAACCCAAATTAGGAGATCACTCCGGTACGGGTCATTCCATTTCAGGGAGCGGGAAGGAAAGGTTTATAGCATAGGTGACAATAGCTATACCTCCCTTAGGCCATGTTGATTTGATTATATGGCTGGCATCCACGCGCGCATGGATTTTCGTCCGTTCCCAAAAAAATAAAGTTTTCAATCCTGCTGTAAATCGTAGAAAACAGTTGCAAAATTAGCAGTATACCGTATACCATAAGTTGCAAAAAAAATTTATTAAACAATACCAATGTCGTAGAATGTCAAAAATTAAAGCAAACGAAAATGGAAAGAAATGAATTTGAAGAGTATTTTATTCGCCATACTGATTCATTTGTTCAAACTTCATGACCATGTAGATTTCAGAATGATAGTAACTTTTTTTGCCAAACTTTCATACCATGTGACTTTCTTACTGTATAAAACTACTGGAGTTAATGATAAATTCTCCAAATGCACAGAAATCACCCCCCCCCCCCCCAGGACTGGTGAGCTGGAAGCATGTGGCGGGCAATCTCGCGTAATGCTCATGATTCTGGACAAATGGCTTCACATGTGCTTTTAGAACTAGGAGGCCGCTTTGTGATCGTGTTTAGTTGAGCCTGCATGATAAGTTTGTTTCTACCTCATTTTAGCAATCAGGCCATCGCGAGCAGAACCAACTTCTACAGGCTCTCGTTCTTCCCCCGCACCATCAGGGAACGGAATGAACTTGAGCCTGGTGCGGCGGAGGCGGGGTCTCTTGCCCAGTTCAAATCTGAACTGGCGAGGACCCTGCTGCATTGAGCCACCCAATCATGTCTTGTATATATGTAAATATTACTAACGCACTAATGCACTTGTCCCGTCTTTAGCACACACAAAATCAGTTGTCTTATGTTCCCTTCTCATTTATCCTTGTTTTACCTTTGTTTCTATGTACTGGGTCACAATTGTAACTAATCAATGCGTAACGGCTGACAATAATCCTACATGGTAGGGCTAGGCAGTAACGGAAAAAAAAGGAGGTTACAGTATTCTTTGTTTCTTTACCATGGACGTGTTCACTGTTAATTATTCAGCATTCTTTGTTACTTTACCATGGACGTGTTCACTGTTAATTATACAGCATTCTTTGTTACCTCACCATGGACGTGTTAACTGTTAATTATTAAGTATTCTTTGTTACTTTACCATGGACATGTTCACTGTTAATTATACAGTATTCTTTGTTACGTTATCATGGACGTGACCACTGTTAATTATACAGTATTCTTTGTTACATTATCATGGACGTGTTCACTGTTAATTCTCTAACGTTCTATCCGAGAGACTCCGTAACCGAAGCTATAGCTAGATACTCATTCCCACCTGAGTGAAGTGAGGAAATTCGTGTTAAGTTCCTTTCCCGAGGCCAAGATCGGTGACATGGGCAGGATTCGAACGCGCTACCGACTGCGCCACACGACCCCACCAGCTGGGCTCATGTTACAATGGCAACCTTGGGAAATGTCAGTGAATGTGAGTAACGATGATAAAGTTAACAAGTCCCTGCCACACCTGCTCCCTAACAAGCCTTGTACATGCTTCATCATCTCCACTCCTGTTACAGGCCGCGAGGTCGCGTCTCTGACACCAAGAAGTCAGGATAAAGCGACATTCTAGCAACTTGAAAACTTGCAGCTAGGAGAAAAGTTTGAATCTGACTTCATTCAATCCAAGAAATTTAACTGGGCTGATAGGTAGCTTGTGGTTAATAAGATTTTCTATCCTCCAATTGCCATGTTATCATTGATGTGATGAGAAAATGTTATAATTCCATAATGGTAACTGCCTTAAATTCATACTTGGGTATTTGAAAGGAAATTGAAGGTGATTTTTTTTCTCTGTGATATACTGTATTTTTAAATGTACCTTGGCTTGAGTTCCCAGGAATAACTGAAAAGCAGATCGGTAGATCTGAGTTATATCCTGGTTAAATAAATAAACTTGAAACTTGAAAACTTGAAAATCATTAAACATAACTTATTCAAAGAAGGACCTCATTTGCATAATTTATCAGGAAATGATAGAATGCACCCCCCTCAAACTCCTTTCAAGCCGTAAAATTCAAGCCGTACCCGCTCAAAAATTCTGACCGTACCCGGAAATTCGTGCCGTACCCAAGAAAATTTCAAGCCGCACCCGGTAATTCGTGCCGTACCCTGTACTTTTTCGCCGTACCCAATGGCAGATATCGCTCAGCCCCGGTGCGTAGTAACTCGGAAGTAGTGTCTAAATACCCTGCACGGCAACGATACACAACCTCATATAGCCTATGCTCTGGTAAATATTCCTGGACACCTATCTGCCGAATGGCCAAGCGAAGTGTTCTCAAGATTGCGCGATTTGTACGACGCCATTCGGCAGATAGGTGTTTCTGGACCATTCCAATTTGCCTCATAATTGTAGGGGTGCAATATTACATTGACCGTTGCTATTCAAAACAACGGATTTTCTGGACCATTCCAATTTGCCTCAAATTGTAGGGGTGCATTTGAAATATTACTTTGACCGCGAAAACAGCAACGGCAAAAATACACATTCGTGCATCATCACGGACATGCCCGCAGACGTCGTATAAAACTGCATGCCGATTACACAAAGAGAACCCTCTGTTCTAGCTGCGAATACGAAAAAAACGGCTACTCACAATACTCCGTCCGGAGGTCATGACCTCCTTCACGGAGAAATTAATAGTGTTTGCAGAAAAGAAATATAATTTGGTTAAGCTAGGACACCATTTCTAAAGGGAATATTTTCATCAATGGCCTACGAGTGTTTCACAATTTAAAAAGTTACAGATTGGTTACGAAAGTTAGGCACAGTCACGGACTAATTAAGCCTTTTGACAATTCAAGAAAAGAATTTCATTGATCAAATTATATCAGTTGCTGCACAGTCAAAGGCAACATGGCAAGTCTATATGCATGTTGCTTACAGTAAGTTAAAGTTAGTCATTTGCAATATCTATTGTGGGATGTGTATTGCAAGGAATTCTGGGAAGGTTATGGTTCCTCCACTGTCCAGGCAACAGCAGCTGCTTTACCATCATAGTCATCGCCCCGACATATCTGCTCGGAGTTTGTGACTTTATCTGAGCACTACGTCTTAGGAACAGCAATAACAGCCACACATTTCCTCATCCAGTCCTCAGAGTGAGACGTTACGGTGGACAGCATGAACCTGAAGTTGAATGGAAAAATACAAACAATAATGAGTCTTGTATATTTCTGAAAACTTTACACGCCATTGCAAAAGACATGGTCTGACATTTGTCACGGTCAGTGTAAACATAAGTGTCATGGTGTGATATGACACTGGTTTTGCACACTCTTAAAGGCATCCAATGCAATTTCTTGGTAAGAAAACAAGAATTATTCTAAATAATGAAATCCGTATGGTATTAACATCTACTACCATTTCAGCACATGTAAACAAAAGCGTTTAAAATAGCCCCCGAAAAGTGACATACATATGCATCTCTTTTTTTGTGTATCACCTACAAAATAAATAAAACAAGCACACCATATGAATTAAGCAACCGTTTTCCATGAGGTCTATCCCGTTTTTGCCACACATGTATTAGTTTGCTATTGGATTGATCAACTTACTACATGACGAAAATAACCAGAAGTCAACACACCAGGATACTTTGTTACAATAAATTTTAAAGTTTGAACCAAACCCTGCATTAACAATTCATCGCATTCATTGAAATTAGAAAAAAAGGCGCTACCCATCTGATTCAATTATTGAAATATTGACCTATAGAGATATAGATAATGATTGATTGATTGATTTTATTGTTTGCACATTAACAAAACAGACAATAATAAAATAACAAAACAAGGATAAAACAGGTGCAGGAGGAGGGGAGAGTGTCTTATCATTATTATGCGTTGCTGGATAGGGATATGATGCATATACATGTGTGTGTGTGTGTGTGTGTGTGTGTGTGTGTGTGTGTGTGTGTGTGTGTGTGTGTGTGTGTGCGTTATATTATATTACACTTTCTGCACTCAAAATTCGGGTACTTTGATCTTCGTGGAATAAAGATTGATTTCCACTTTTCAACATATTTGCTAGTAATGTCACATTTTAGAGATTTCTGGTTCGCACTAAAACAGCCATCACAAGTTTGTCGTGCCACCCTAAAATACCACAACCTAAACAAACACTGACACTTATATGCAATGGAGTAGGGTTGATTCAGCTTTTTTAATAAACAAAGAAATGACTCAAACTTCAAGTTATTGTATTCTCCTAACTTGTAAATCTTCATTATGTAACATTGGGGTGGTTATATTGTCAAACATGTTTGTTTATATTCCTGTAGTTGGGAGTGGCACTACAGACTGAATGCGATTCCCTCGTGTGGGCTTTTATAGTGCCAACCATGAATGTCAAAAATTTGAAATAACGGTAAAACATATGGTCGTAAATAAAGACGTAGATGACAATCACTAGATATTTTCAATTGATTTTCAATCGTTGGTGCAAAAATGCTACATAATGCAGCTTAAAGTCCTATGTAAGTCGTATATAAACCCACCTGGCTACATCTGCGCGGCACATCCCTCGCATCCCGTCTTTTCACGCACGTGTGGTCCTTCCTCAGTGCGGAATTCCGTGTCTGAGGAAAGCATACGTTGTCAAGTCATAACAATTTAGAATCAGACATTATTTATCTGTATCAGATTCACTTTTTTTAATCACCCATGCACGGCCTGTCTTCTTTTTTTTTTAATTTTGTTTAAATTCATTTCACTATAAACTATTTACTCCAAGGGGCATATTTGTTATTCCTTCAATAAGGCAATAATTATTAGGACTACGACTGTAGTAAGAACACTTTTTTTAAGTTATAGTAAGAACACTTGTTTTAAGTTGTAGTAAGAACAATTGTTTTAAGTTCAAACTTTTGTTACAACACAAAGGTAAATGTTTTCACTTACAGCTTTCCCCAAGTTGCTCTGTTTTTTTTTCTTCAGTTGACTTGGCTAGTCACGTGGTTGAAAGCTCGGATGAGAACATTTACCTTTGTGTTGGAACCTGTAACTACCAGCGTGTTGATGAACTTTTATGATAGCATAAGACGCTCCTACCAGTGACTGGTCCCATGGTTAAATGTGGCGGTCTGACCACGGTGAAGTTGATGTCGTCACACCCCTGTAGGAACTGTTCCATCTGCGCCATATTTGTCAGAACCCGTCCCAGGAACACAGGTTTGATAAACCAGCGGACTATGAAAGGTGCAGGACTTTCTGGATCGTCTGTTTAAAAAAGGGAAAGAATATTAATAAGAACAGTTGAATGTTTGATTTTTGATTTGATTTTATTGTTTGCACATTAACAAGACGGACAATAATAATATAAAAACAATGATAAAACAGGTGCAGGAGGAGGGGAGAAGCATGGCATGCTTATACTAGGCCCTCCTCCTCTAAACTATACAAAATTAAATATAATTAATAAATGGAAATAATACAATAAGGATAATGAAATAATGTATGGTATAAGTTAATGACAATGAAAATAAGGTAATGATAATAATTGGCATGAGTTATAATAGGAGAAAACACTAAATAAAACTACTACAGGGGGCTAGGTTCGTTAATCAGATGGTTTTTCAAAGCTTGTTTGAGTGAGAGTAGAGACAAGGTAGGATTCTTTAGAGCTGGAGTTAGATCCTATATAATACTAGAAAGGTGACATTTGCAAGCAAATGCAATTTGTTTACCTCAGGATGGTCTTGCCTACGATTTAATGTTATACCTTTATTAGGAAAGGATGGGTAGAAGAATATTTTGCTTACATTACTGACTTTTATGTACTGTTATTATAGAGTAACATTAACGTTATAACAGGCGGATTTAAATATTTTGCACTTGTAAGGCCAATGATGAAGTTTAAAATCTACCCGTCTGCCGCACAAAGATCATTACCATAGACTAGTCTTTAAGTTTCATGTATAGGAGATAAAATAACGTTACATACCACAGTACCAATGATTCACTCAATGTTCCAAACGCGTTCTTTTTGTTCGATTTTGGCTTCAAATGCAACTTTTTTCACCCATTTTTTGCAAATAAAATCATTTTTTGACATCTATGTTGGCCAAAATGACCAAGGTTCAATGTTTAACGTACCAACATATCAGCATGCTGAATTTAATTTTTTTCCAGGTTCTAAATACCAAAATATCGACGTTTTTGGTGTTTGGAACGGAAGAAGAAGAAGAATTTGAGTAAAAACAATATCATAATGTTTACTGTTTTCTTTGGTAAACATAATTACCATACACGAAGTAAACACTTAAGCCATACACAAACAAGTTTTCTATTGGTCCTCTGAAATAAAACGACCCAAAGTCTACATTACGTTACAAGTTCAAACGCCCCATTTGAATCTAATATTCACCTTCACTAAATTTGAACACAGTTTCTTAAAAAACATGTTACTATATTACGGTATTACTCTTCTTTATCTGTATGAGGAGTGGTTTACTATCTAGCACCATCATGAATTAAATACTGTTCAAAATAAAATTTATTTTAACTTCACAAGATATAAAAAATGCTCCATAATTCACCATTCAGTAATCGATTGGAAAGGACAAAGTGTGATAAATGCGCTGGAGACCTACAAATACAAAACATTCGTTTAAAACGTTTCACATAACGTTACGGCATTAGAACAAATTTTTATTTTCTCAGCTTGTCATTATGATTAAAGTAACAATTTGAAAGTATAATAGATATACATAAATGGGAAGCTTTTTGTAGCAATATGCAAGCAGATTCATTGAATGAGCGAGTTTATTGAAAATTATAAAGGCAACTATCATAATTTATCCGGGTAATCACTGACTTACTCACTAACTGACCCATCACTCATTCTTTCACGCACAAATTAATAAAAAATTACAATATTCTGTTGTACTGTTTTCTCAGTGAGCTGTGTAGTTTTAATCAATCATTATGGGGTATGGTAAATAATCAGTAGGGGGCACTGTTGAAACAGCCTAAAATGTATTCTTTTACAACAGTTAACAATATGTTGTTGATATTTTGCATTGCGGATAATGTAAAAGTTAAAATGAGACTAATTTACCTGTGGTGTACCAGGATGTCATACAGACCAGACGTTTGATGTTACTCTTCCTCATGGCATTGACAATGACCTCCATGGAGTCTGTATACAGCGTCACAGCCCAGGGCCAGGTCCTACCTGTGGTTGTGGCAGAAAACTGCAAAGTGAGACCCTGACTTGCACGTAATGTTTCAAACTTCAAGCATAGTTAATGGTGTACATCCAGGGTGAGAATTTAATTATTATGCAGCATTTCAGGTTTTTAAGGTTAACACTAGAAATGAAAGATAACTGGCAGAAATCTGTTTGATTTGTTTGAAAACGCAGGGAATAAATCAACAATAGGACATATCCTTAAGTTTAAAGTGCCACTGGCGAAATCGAGAATCAGATCACAGGTGTTCAGTCTACGGAGCTATGTAATCGTATGCGATTTGCAGAGAATCGCACAGCGAGTTTCGTCGTCCTAGGGGACGAAAGTCGCAGGCTGCGAGTTTCTTCACCTGAGAGCGGAGGAGCGCAGACTACCCTATTCGTGCGAATATCGTCGACCCTACGCTGGGCCGCGCACACGTACACTATAGGCAACCCTTTCGTGCGAATAACGTCGATCTTACGCTGGGTCGCGCACACGTATGGTAACCATATACATTTGTACGAGTGAAGCTTTCCAGACTTTCCGGGGCCGCGCACGGCTCTCTACCGGAACTTCGGCAGACATTTACCGATGTTGTGTTCACTTGCACTCCATCAGCAGAACAGATTTGTAAATATAGATCAGCTGTATAATGTTCTTGATCAGCTGTAGATTAGAAAAAGATCGCAAGTTGATACAGTTTAACTCGATGTTCTTCTTTCTCTGCAAGGTTTTACAGAAAATTCATTCGATTTACAGAAACTGGGAACATGGAACTCGGAGAAAGCGCCAGCACTACATGCACCTGGATACTAGTAATTCCAAATAACGCAACAACACAACAAAAAAGGGGCTAAGCATGTAAGGTAGAATAGATTTTATTCATGTGCCCTGCGTTGGTATTCACATTTCTATTGTGTAAAAGAAATTAGAAAAGAAAACAGACGTTTTTGGACAATATGCTACCTGACGTACAAATTCGCTGGAGTCGCGGCTTACTCGCTCCTCATAATTTGCGTTTCACAAACAACAAAGATAATCAACATTTACATAATGTTAAAGACATCAACTTGAAGTTGTATGCGGAAAATATTCATACATTTCATCACTGGTCTTACGTTGTTAATCAACGCAGGGAAATTACACGGTGTAAGACATAAAAAGCGTCTGGGCAAATATTCTAAACAAAGTAAACAAAATGGCGCCCAAATATCAAGACGCCGACGAGCCAGAAAGGGAGCCGGTCTCACAGGGTGCTCGGAATCTATCAAGAATAGTTCATATTATACTGCAAATAAAAGAGGTTGATAAACTATATCATTGGTATGTGTGATGTGGGAAAATGAAACACGATGTAGCATAGTTTATATAGAAATATTGCAAGTACATGTACGTAAAGCTGACCGGGCGAAGCTGCAGCTGGCCAGCCGGTCGGTCCACCATCCACATGTTGCCGGTACATGTGCCGAAGAACCCAACGATAGTACTCAGAGGCTTACCGTGGGTATCAAGTTCTTCCACCGAGAACAGGTAGGTTGTGACAATGTCTTGTGTATGTTTTCTGTATTTTTGGTAGACACGTTCACAAGCTGCGTTCTAGTACACCGTTCCAATTTATTTGTTCAGATTGATCGTAAAATTTAGAAGGATAATTTATATGACCTTAAAGTCTATCCAAATTTATATGTTGAAGAATTTAGCCTTCTTTTGCTAATTTGTTGGTGGCTTACAATTTGTAGAAATCTAAAAGACGCCAAGCCTGTTTGGGTTGACGCACGCATCCATTGGGGTCATTGTCCTCTGAATCTCTGAAGGAACGCCCCAGAATGCATCACGTTTCCTGCCAAACTCACTCCTGCTGCGTGTTGGAGCCGTCTTAATGATCTCATAGAACATGTATGTTGCAGAAGAATATATATTCATTACCATTTTTACGACTACCCCGACTTTACTCATGTGTATGATACAGAGCTACAAGAAAGTTTCCAAATGGAATAAATTATTGTCTTGACGACTTTGGGATTAATTGTTGGAGCCAGGTTAGGCCACTTAGTCCTGAGAAGGACTGTATTGTTGTTGTTTTTCCCTTAAATTTGTGTGTGAGCGGTGCGACTGTGGGAGCGGACGTAAAGTGCTGTGTACTAACCAGGCTACGTTTCGCATTTCGACAAATTAATGACTGTAGAAAACTTCGAAAGTCTTAAGAGCACGTCTGAACACCACAAAGGTAAGAACTGAACTGATACGAATCAAGCCAGTGCAAAGAATTTGCAACAGGTAAACGATCAATGATCGGCTAGTAGTAGTCACCCTATTTCACCATTTCTATGATCATATTGTTTGTCGTCATTTTCTCATCCACACCTTATGAAATAGTCCTGTTGTTTTCTTAGGACATCTGGTGGACAACTCCAAGTACTTTATTGTTAGGCAAAGGTCTTTTATTGTTTGGTGAGGTTGAATGAAATTCCACGCGTGGGGTAGAGTGCTTTCCCACCGAACAGGTTGCTTGCTCGCATTGTGTTGGTGAGCAGACAGCTATGATGAAAAGGCTTTACTAAGCAGTGGATCACTGTTTAAAATAATGCATAGTAGGCAATATCAAATTATTTTCTAGCGGAAACATAATCGGAACAAAGACTTCACCACACAATCAATGTTTTCTTTGTCTGTTCATACGCCGACATTTTACAATTCCGATTGGCTATTCGCTTATTCTACGAATAAGACAGCCTATAAACAAATCGTTCTTTGGTTTTTGGTAGACTACTACTTAAAAAAATAATGTAGGAAATATTTATTCTCTGTACTAAGCTAGATGCAATACCAACCTTTTCCACGGCGCTGTATGCCTGATGATCTCACCCGGTATGTACCGCTCTGCTGCGATCACTTACCTTTGGATGTTATCCTGCCTACCGTAGCGACAAACTTACCGGAAGGGAATAATTTGGTGGCGCAAACTGCTGTCTTGACCCTGGATTCTACCTAAAATAATACTGCACAGACACAGATTACCAGAAGGATATGTCTATAAAGCTTTTGTTTATTTCTATTCCCTTGCGATCCAACGAAAATGCTCGACAAGTTGTGCGTACCCAAAGGGTTCCTTTGAATTTTTCGGTCCACTGAGCTGGGCCTGACCTGCGTGTCCTCCCCAGATCGGGGTGTGTACGACATTGAACAAGGAGGATATAAGGAGTGCAGGTGAACACAACATCGGTAAATGTCTGCCCGGCTCCGTTGGTAGGTAAAGAGCCGTGCGCGGCCCCGCCGTCGCACGAATAAGGGTTACCTAAGTATGTGTGCGCGGCCTAGCGTAAGATCGACGATATTCGCACGAATAGGGTAGTCTGCGCGCCCCCGCTCTCAGGTGAAGAAACTCGCAGCCTGCGACTTTCGTCCCCTAGGAGGACGAAACTCGCTGTGCGATTCTCTGCAAATCGCATACGATTACATACCTGGTCTACGGATAGTAGACAAACGAAACTCTCTACCGTAACTCAGTTCAAGCCTCGTCTAGATTGTAACTGAAAGTAGCTGACATATTAATCAGAAGCAAATAAGATCAGTCCACAACAGAAATTGTCTTGCTCGTCTAAGGATGGTATCATGATATGAAGGTTTGAAGCACTATGTGCCCTTTCGATGTGCCATATAATCAACGATTACGACAAAATTGTCTATACATATAGACATAAATACCTGTACAGCTCCGATTGTATTCGCAGTAACCTGCATGCACATCAAGATGATAATTTAAGCTTAGATAGATAAAAAGGGTTTTCTCCTAGTTGAACGTACTTTTGTTCCTTTTTAGTTAAAAAAAACCGTGACTGCAGTAGAGCAGCTGCCAAAATGTACATAAAACTGGGTACATGTAACGGAGTGTTACCATGTTCGAACAAGAAGTTTCTTGGTTTAAAAAATACATACTTCCCAGACAGGATAAGACGGCATCTTTGTCTTGCAAATGTGGTTCTACAGTATCAGCAGAGGAAAGGTCTATCTTCTCAATCTGTGGAAAATAAGCAAAAAAAAATATTTTTGGCACCAGTCACGGCGATCTCGCCTCCCAGAGATTTCGCCATTCTGGCGGGGATAGATCGGTATTGATTTCGCCTCCTCCCCCCTCCGGACCTCAATTTCCCATCCAAGCCAGCCTAGCGGGGACCAATAGGCGGGCCGCGGGCAGCATTTCGGCCACACCCACAACCCGCGCTTTAGCAAGATATGGTTGAAAAAGATTTTTCTCAAACTTGTTCAACAGATACATTTGTAAATTGTTTTCTGAATTCTGTGTCTTTGAATAGTTAGAGCAAAATAACTACCGAGCCTCCCTCCGGAAATCTGGACCCCCCCCCCTCCCGTCCCTTCGACAACACCGACTTGACGTCGATGAAGATTAGACATCCAGGTAATACGATACGGCAAAAAGTAGTTACTCAAACAACTGGATATAATTTTCACATGATGAATGTGATTTTCATATGAAAATCATATCCAGTTGTTTGAGTACCCTAGTAACTACTTTTTGGCGTAACACCGACTTAATTTTATGAATGACATCCGCGCGCGCATTGCTTTTCGCCTGTCGCCCTAAAAAAAAGATCTAGGCCTGGGTAGTCCATGGTAGTCAGCGACAAAACGGATCCGAGCACCCAGGCTACCAAGCTCCACGACTCAAGAACTCAGTACAGCGCCGATTCATAAATGCTGCAAAAAGCCAGCATGTGCTGGCTTGTCGTATACGTCGCTAAGTACTGTCGCGAATTCACAATACCAGCGTTGTATTCCTGTGGTTTAGTAGCATCTTTATTTTTGGCCGGAATTATTTTTTATTAACCCGCGCGCACTAGTTTGGGGGTCTTCAGAGGATGTCATCCATTAATTAAATCGGTGTGGCCTTAGTTAGTCTACTTCGTACCACATGAGAAACAGTTTTTTTTTCATAATAACACATTTACTATCATGAAATTCATCTGTTGGTAGTTACATGTTTAAAGAACTTTAGATCCAACACAAAAAGTTATTTCAGTCAACAAGAGCTTTCGACCAGTTATTCTGTTCTTCATCGGTAGTTTACATCAGGGCCCATCTCCATTCACTTAATCGCGACGGGGGCCGACATCGTCTACCAGACCCTCTGACACAGTGTTGACGTCACACTTCAAAGAAGCCACGTGACAAGCCTCACTGGGTCAGTCTAAAGAGGTAAACCAGAGTGACTGGTCAAAAGCTCTGGGAGATAGAACATTTTGCGTTTGATCTTAAGTTTTTAACTCCAAACAATACATTGACTATGTATGGTATACATTTACATGATATATGTGATAAAAATGTGCTTCCTATTCACCAGAAAATTTAAAATAGCCCCCTAGGAATTTAGCCTTTTTGTCACCCCTCTCGAAAGTGGTATGTTCTTGTAAACCGCAAACCTTGAGGTCCTTATTTGGCACCAGTTCCGCCATCTTGCCAGGGTCTCTCACCAGGGCAGTGACGTCATGACCTTGGGCCAGTGCCTGTTTTACCAGCTCCACACCTACATAAAATCACGGGAGAACATAAAACGTTATACCTGTATTTCTGCAACCATTTATCTAACCCAAAGGTACCCATATATAATGCCAATTATTATACGGGTTATTATACAAAATAATAAAAGCGGTCAAAGATTTATGGTGTTATATGGGCCTTTTTTCAAGTTTTGGAACTGAGATTCAACTAGAGTGTTCATTCCTTGGTTTTTATTGATATACTGCATAATAGTCGAAAATTGAGCTCTAATCTTTACATAAAAAAGTGAACATAATGAAATTGTAATAACATTTCGGAAAGAAAACACTAAAGTAAGGGCAATTTTCCGTAATTCGGTGGATACCAAAAGATTATACATCAATTTCCAATATATAATAAAGAAATCAATACATAAAGTTCCTGTCTTACCTTAAATAAACGACAAAAGGTATGCACAACGTTAACTAAGATAGCAAGATGTTGAAAATAGTCCAAAAAAGACAACATTTTTCTGGTGTTGGTAAGAGAATTGTCAATTTCTCTTCCCTTTCTTTAATTCCACAATTTTTATATGTTACTGCAATGTAACTTCATTCTAATTATTGCAACTGACTGGTATTTGGACAACTTTTAAAGCTAAACAAACATTTTTACTTACCTGAAGGGCCCGTGGCCCCTAACACTGCCAGTTCCATAGCTCTATCGGCTTTGTATTAAGACACCAGCCCAAAAGTAACGGTGTCGGGTTCTCAGTAGTCACTTTATCCTATCAAAAACATCAAAAGGAAGATTATCTATGTTATTATGCAGTGGAGTCATGAAAAATGAATTATCTTCTAGACATTTAGAAGTTGCACTGTAAGCTCTAATGCCACTCACTATTTACATTCACCACTTACTACCACTGACAGTAACACTAATAGTAACAGTAATTTTTGTCACATGTTTTGACATGACATGTTTTGGCTATCTCAGGTATATATTGTAAAATAAATTATAGTGAAAGATGCAGCCTCATTTCAAGGCGTTCCGAGAGCAGTCAGTGTTTCCCAGAGAAATTTTGATACTCCCGGAACGTCTACAAAGGGACTAGGACAGATGAACCTAATTTGTTAATATTTCCCCTAAAAATTTTCAGACAGGCAAAAATTAAGAAGTATTCTGATAGAACCATTGGTTATATTTTGACAACGTAGCTTTTATGCAGAAAGCAAAATACGATATACCACACAATCGTCATGTTCCTTATACTATTCTTCTCTTTCTGGTTATCGTTAAAAGTTTCAATTGAAAGATTTTTCTACTAACAATTAGGGAAACAAGGACGTTTTCCATTGTAATATTCACATGCAAAGTTCTAAATTTCTGTTCAATAACTGAAGCGCCACATGGCGATTAAAGCTTGTATTACATTATTCTATATCAGACATAGCACGCCCCTTTACCAGTATTTTATAAGGCCCTCGAAATATGAATTATATTATACTATAATACCTTTTGTTATTAAAAAAAAGACTAAGCTTTAACTTCCAACACTAAGATTACAGAATTGGGACTTACCCAAATTTTCGGTTGACTACATCAACCTTAGTCTTCAGTATTTCATAATGACTTGTACCAACACAGATGAAATTTCATGCTAAAATAGCTTTTGTTGTTTATCATCTTATTTGCGTCATCTACAATGTAACAGCGTTTTAGCGGTGTGTATGCTTCTTATCATTCATTTGAAGAATCCGAATTATAAGCCTGTTTTACACTAGCCTCCTGTGCAGGCTCCGGTGCGTGTGAGAATTTTGATACAGCGTTTTGAAGAGTTTTCTACGCGTTCTTTAAATAGCCGGCCACCCCGCCGTACAACCAGCCGCAAGAGAAGGTGCCATTCCGCCTGCGGCTGTATCAAAATTCCACCCCGCCTCGGAGCCTGCACAGGAGGCTAGAGTTACACAATCCCTTACTCAAGTTACCGACAGCAAGGGCATCTGTATAACGTCCTGACAGGGGCTAGCAATGGGCTTTCTCACGGAGGGTCTAGGGAACAAAATAACCACCAAAACCGGAAAATAACAACCCTTACAAAAACTGATATCTGATATACGAGACTGCCGGCAACTTGATAAACAGAGGAGGGCCTCAGAAATAGGGTCAGTAATTTCCCGGGGGAGTGACCAAACGCCCCAGATCACTGTATGGACCAAACAGACAAACTAGCCTCCCCTAACCCCGCAAACAGTAGACTGGTATCCAGTCTATCGTGGTTGGGGCAGGCTGTCTTCGGGACCCTAGTAGTTTTCCCCCGCCCAGCTCAACAGTGCCCCTGGGAGTCTTGCATGCATCTGTAGAACTAAGAGCTTTGCTAATAGAGTTTTGTACGCCAGAAGTTGATGCCGTGCAAAACCTACCAGGGAATACCGGTAACCTAGCTGAGTCAGGCGGTGAAGAACCCCTTCAGTCCCCACAAAAAAAAAAAATTGTTTCCCCATGCAGACAAACTCCCCTCCACTCACCTCCGTCTCCAGTTTGCCCCACTTACGCAACTGTGTTTACACTGCTTTTGACGGTCAGTCACCCGTAACTGTGACCTGACACACTTACATATCAAGTAGTCCCCCTACTACTGAAGCAGATGTTAGATTGGTCAGTTGTAAAAGTTTCTGGCAGGTTGAATTATCTGGCCGTGTAAAGTTTAAAGAACGGCCTTTTTTTCTGACGGTGTCAGTTCTCTGTGAAAATGCAGACGACCAAAAAACTTTACAAATGTTGTATAAAAGGACCAAATGTATTTACAGGCAAACGTATTTTATAAAGGTGTAGAATATGTGTATTGTATTGCGCAACCACTAAAGTGAAACAGTGTCTTGGCACTCTGTCTAACAGTTTTATACGCTTTATTTTTTACACAGGTTTGAGGCGGACGGAGTCAGAAACAGCGCTTTTTAAGCACGGAGGATCTGGCAAAATCTGGCCTGAAAATCTGGCCAGATTTGCCAACCAACATGTCGTCATTTTTAGAACCATTTTACGCGTTGGTTTGTTACGTACTGTTAGTCACAGTTTTTTCGCTGTACTTTCATATTCGAGGTCCTTGCTGTTAATTCTGTACCGCAAAATTATCATTAGGCCACACCGCCTTAGTTTAATGGATGACATCCTTTGAAGACCCCCGAACTAATTAATGCGCGCGGGCGAATAAAAACATTCCAGGCAAAAAAAAATGCTACTAAACCACAGGAAAACAAAGCTGCTATTGTGTATTTGCGGCAGTACTTAGCGACGTTTACGTATACGACAAGCTAGCACATGCTGTCTTTTGCGGGATTTATGAATCGGCACTGTACGTAATACATGTTCGTACTGAGTGAGTAGCGGAGCTTCGGTAGCCTGGGTGCCTGGCTCCGTATTGACGCCTATTATGACTAAGCCAGGCCAGAGCCTTGGAGGACATAATCTTTTTTACCTTAAATAAGAAAAAAAATCACCAGCTTTCTTTTTGCTGCACATGTCGCATCCGCGAACATATACATGTAGTTCTCGAACCGCTAATATAAAGGAATCTACAGTACATATTACGTGGAGTTGGAGCTACCTGCAGAGTTATAATACAGGCTAAGTAACCATGAAAAGTACGACATCTTTTTATATTCGTACGTACCAATAGTGTTAGCCTGGTATCCAGTCTTACGTGATTGGGGTGTTGGGGTGTTTGGGCAGGTTGTGCCTTCGGGGGATCTAATAGCTTCCCCCGCCCAGTGCAACAGGCCGTCCCGGTAGGAGACATATACACATTCATGAACTTGGACACTTCCACAAGCACACAAATTTCTGTTTCTTTGCGCGGAAATAGTCACTAGCCCTGCAAACAATGATACCATATAGCGACAAACATCGTCGTATTAGAGTGGGTCAGGGTTTAGGTAACATTAAACACTGATTCGTATTTTAGGTGCCGTATAGGTGAAGGGGGTTATAGAAGCGATATGTTTGATTAGAAGAATGTAATGCCAGCTTTAATTCTGATAACAATACAGTAAGCAGAATTTTTGGTAACAGTTTTTTTCCAGTAACA
>NW_017803424.1:283325-288369 GCF_001625305.1 Branchiostoma belcheri | reverse complement strand
ACACCAGATATCTGGGGAACCTTGGACGAGCGCCCGGTCTGCTTTCTGGTGGAGACCCACTGGGTGTACACGTAGCGTGTCTATTATATATGGCAATACCTATTAAAAAGGCTCATCCTTATTTGGTAATACTTGCGTCAGATACCATTCTTTTCTAATAACTATACCTTACTCACGTACTTCCTAAATAATCAAACATAAATCCATACGAATGTGAGTTACAGCTCAGGGTACACATTTCATCAGTCGTTGATGCATGCATCATATTAGCATCCTCAAAAACAAACAATACAACTTCCTACATACAATACGGTGTTAAAAGCACACACATTTTGACATACTAGTAGTACTAAAACAACAATCCGTTATAAGAAAAATTCCTTTTAAACAAGGTATATCAAAAGGGTTACAAATTTATACTATAATATAACTAGAGGTCCCCGATCTCATACCTTCGCCAAATGATGTTAATCTTTATGACTGACAAATTATAAATTATTCTCCCTGATTTAACAAATAGGGTGCTCATTTCCATTCTCATTTTCATGAATATCAATTTATCATATTCGCAATGTACAGTCTTATATTAACAAACAATGCCATTCTAGCATTTCCTAATAAATTATGCAAATGAGGTCCTAATTTGAATACATTATGTTTTCATAAGATAAAGATAAGTGTTCACCTTCACTTATCTTTCAAATACCACAAGTATGAAATTCCAGGCACTTATCATTACATAATTATAAAATTAATTATGCAAATTAGGTCTTCATTTACATAATCAATATCTGCCTGTGTTTCTCTCGTTCTCAATTACCAATTTCACGAGCTTCAATAGTCCTATCATGGAATGCAGCTGATTTATAGAATTTCCCCATAAATTATGCAAATCACATAATTATATCAAGCATCACGTAAGCTACCTACATACCAACAATTACGACTATCTATCAACCGGTTCCTGAGTTATCCTCTTTTGAATACTTTCAAACATATAGCCCTGCAGTTCCAGAGCAAGCCGCTAGGGGGTCTAAACTCACGTCACTTCTTCCCCAGCACAAGAGCTACCTACCATCTAAATTTCGTTACCCTAACATGTTTAGATCATGAGATATGAAAACCGGAAGTTTAGCTGCAGTACCATAACAAGCCGCTAGGGGGCCCCAAATCTAATCATTTTGAGGTCTCATCAAGACCTACCCACCTACCAAATATCAAGACAATCCATCAAGGCCTTCTCAAGTTATCTTGTTTACAGACACACAGACACACACACACACATACACGAACGCCTCTGAAAACATAACCTTCTTGGCGAAGGTAATAATTTTATTATTAAAATACGTCGCCGGTGTGTTTTTTAAACACCACCCTTGTTTTACCTGAAATAAAACAAAAATCACCAGCTTTCTTTTTGCTGCACATGTCGCATCCGCGAACATATACATGTAGTTCTCGAACCGCTAATATAAAGGAATCTACAGTACATATTACGTGGAGTTGGAGCTACCTGCAGAGTTATAATACAGGCTAAGTAACCATGAAAAGTACGACATCTTTTTATATTCGTACGTACCAATAGTGTTAGCCTGGTATCCAGTCTTACGTGATTGGGGTGTTGGGGTGTTTGGGCAGGTTGTGCCTTCGGGGGATCTAATAGCTTCCCCCGCCCAGTGCAACAGGCCGTCCCGGTAGGAGACATATACACATTCATGAACATGGACACTTCCACAAGCACACAAATTTCTGTTTCTTTGCGCGGAAATAGTCACTAGCCCTGCAAACAATGATACCATATAGCGACAAACATCGTCGTATTAGAGTGGGTCAGGGTTTAGGTAACATTAAACACTGATTCGTATTTTAGGTGCCGTATAGATGAAGGGGGAGGGGGTTATAGAAGCGATATGTTTGATTAGAAGAATGTAATGCCAGCTTTAATTCTGATAACAATACAGTAAGCAGAATTTTTGGTAACAGTTTTTTTCCAGTAACAGTTCAAAATCAAATAGATTAGGGGTCCTACAACGGTGACAGTGCGTCTGTAAATCCGTGGCAAACCCTTTCGGGGTTTTCTGTAGAATAAAAAAAATGAAAAAAGGAGTACAGAGATTCTTTTGTACTCTAGACCAAATTGATTTCTAGTATTATTTAAAAAACGTTCTAGAATCTAAAATAATGTCCCTTTGACGACGGCATGAGATCTCCGACCTCTAGTTTCAATATAGTTTTCTGCCTACGTCAGTTTTGTTTCTTAATTTACTAAATACGTCTACCAAGGCGCAAACGTCATTCAGAGCCAACGTGAGATTTCGTAAAACCATACACTCGTAAGATTCAAAGCCAGCTGGACACGGCGTCTCCGGTGTTCAAGGTGCGTCCTACATTAACTAAATGTTAGTATCTTGTGGTTATGATATAATTGTGGGTGTTTATAATGTAGAGGAGAATATATAAAGAGACTGTAAAAATTTTACGTCCAAACATTTACTGTACACAATTGGTTTAGCTGGTTGTAATTGTACCTGCTACCTCCAACACTAACAAGGACGTAATGATTTTATTGCATTACTCTGTGCACATTAAAACGGATTCTATAGCATGAGAGCCACTCAAATGTTTTGTGTTAGGTCACACCGACTTAATTTTATGAATAACATCCACGACGCGCATTGATTTTTGCCTGTTCCAAAAAGAAAGATTACGCGTCTGGTCTGGCTCTAGACCTGGGTAGTCCATGGTAGTTACGACAATACGGAGCCGGTGGTAACCCTGGAGGATGGCACCGATGGCACCATCCCAAAGCTCCACGACTCAAGAACTCAGTATATAAGTACAGTGCCGAATCATAAATTCCGCAAAAAGCCAGTATGTGCCGGCTTGTCGTGAACGTCGCTAAATACTGCCGCAAATTCACAATACCAGCTTTGTATTAGTTGTTTTGTATTGTTGCATTAGTAGTATTTTTTATTCTTTATTCGCCCGCGCCGCGCGCAGTTGTTGGGGGCCTTCAGAGGATGTCATCCACAAAATTAAGTCGGCGTGGCCTTACTGTACAGACAGTGAGGACAAATGTGTGTTGACCTCTACCCATATGGTAAACAATTACGTGGTAGCTTATTCCATAGTGATGTTATTCTAGGATAGAAGCTTTTAGCGTGGAATTTCCTCCTAAGAGGTGGTGAATGGAGGAAGAAAGGGTCATTTGCTTCAGTCGAAGTGGCAAAACGTCTCATTCCGTAATGCCCAAAATCTTTGTCCCACTCAAAAATCAAGACCATAGTATGTCGACATCACGAGATATCATTCCATGTACCCCGATGCATTACAAAACCACTGGAGCACCCAAATTTAACACTGAGCTTTTTCCCAACCACATTCTACCTACCAAGTATGATAAAGATATTTTCACCACAGCCCAAGTTATAACCGATTACAAAATCAGCAGCCCATATACATGGTGTACCTAAACACAATTATTAACCTTTTAACAAAGCATGTATTTTGCATTACAAATTTCGAATGTAACTTTAACGGAAATTGGAAAGATCGAGTGAAGATCTTATAGAGTTGCCAGGCATATTTTTAAGAAACTTCCTATCGCCGCTTCTTTACTGTGTTTTCTTTCCCACCACATACAGGATACTCTTTACATCACTAAACACACATTCCTCCCGCTCGGGAGTTTTGTACACAGACGTCTCCAAAACCGTGATGCCTGCTTCAGATAGACTCTTCAACACGAACTCGGGGTCGAGGCGGAGAGATTCCGGCAGCTTTTGGCCACCCTCAATATAATAGGTGACCCCGATGTACGACATTAGGATGAAGTAGCCTCCTGGCTTCAATAGGGAACAGATGTTCCTCACTGTATCGGCATATGTTGACCTAAGATGAAAAGATGTGATAAAAGATAAAGGTCAAATGTCTCAATCCTTGTAAAAAGCTGAACTTTATTCCAACACAGTTTACAGAGAGATCTATTTTAAGCGACCACTGTGGCCTTTATCAGGATAATTAATGACCAATAACTTCACAACGTGATCTCGCGAGAGTTACGGTTTACAAACACGTGACCTTATTCACACGAGACTTTACTGATAGGTAACATGAGCAATTAATCAAAAGTGCCAGGGAGTTTATATCGTCCACCATCTCTGTAAAGTGTGTGTTGGAATAAAATTCATTTTTTTTACTATGATTACTACCAACACAGATTTACTTCAATGATAATCTCTCAATCCTTGTTATCTAGATTAATGTTCTTATTTCGTCGTGCATTTTGTTATTTTGGTGTATTTTTTTTATTTATTTACTTCATATTCAACACAAAACAAGGCTCACGAGAGCAACTCAAATAGTTTAAACATTACTGTACTAGACATGTCAACATTGAGGACAGATGTTTATTGACCTTTGACTGAAGTTTAGGGCTGTACATATTTGAGAAATAATGTTGTGCTTTGTTGCTTGTTTCATAGTGATGTTGAAATTGTAAAGAAGCTTTCAGTGGCAAAACTTTCGAAGTGAGGGCACTATTGAGTGAAGTTCCGCGAAGCATTTACCGTGGGATTAGTGAAATATAACTTATTCCTGCGTACCAAAAACTTGTTTTGTAGTTTGTGTACACCAGTGCACCTATTCCAAAAATTAGAATTCGAACCCTAATTAATAGTTTACCTCCCCTTGTCCCAGCACGCTCCTTCCAGACAGTATGCAGTGATGACGGTATCGAACAGTGAGAACACAGTCGGGTGTAGAGGATTCTCTTTAAACACGTCACAAACAACAGTGTCTTTGATGGCATTTTGCAGCTGCTTTTGGCGAGATTCCCACCTTGTAAAAGAAAAGCGACGATGAATTAACTAAACATTCCTTATATTAGCTTATGTCACACCTTACCGGGCAATAAACTCCCAATGCTCCATACGATCCTTTGCTTTTTGCATTGAATTTTCATATATCTATAGTATCTGAATAAAATTTATCTATCTAATATCTTCCATCCATATAAAGATCTCTCTCTCTCTCTCTCTCTCTC
>NW_017803424.1:279522-282235 GCF_001625305.1 Branchiostoma belcheri | reverse complement strand
AAGATATAATATTAGGCCACGCCAATTTAATTTGTTGCTTCCCGGATATTTTCAGAAAGCAATATGAAGTGACAGGGCAAAAAAAGTAAAACAGGTCTAGCCGACCTATTGTCGCAACATTCGGCAATAAGAGCCTTGGACTAAACACAAAAGGCTGGGTTAATATTTGAACAAAAAAATTTAAACTTTTAATCAAACCACGTCATTGTTAGATGGAAAAACTGTTTGGGGCAAAATATGAGCATTTAGCTAATTCTGAACCAGAATCTTTTTTGTTTTGTTTTGCAAATAAGAAAAAAAATTAAGAGGCCAATTTAGAGAACCAGCAAATTAAATTAGTGTGGTCTTAAAATTATAGCCTGGTTACCAAACCTATTATAGCTCCGTGTTCTACATCCTCTCCACGAAGGACTCGGGAGCTATAATAGGTCTGGTAACCAGGCTATTAGAATTATATACTAAATTTTTAAATTGCATTTGTCATGATTGAACTGTAGCGAAAATGAAAAGCTGGTTTCAAACTTTCTATGTATAATAGAAAGTAAAAGCCATGTAATCATTTCTCGACAAACCATGCTATATACATGTATTTCCATACCTCGTGCCCTCCAATTCACAGACAAACTTTACTGCATCCGTCCAGTCAAACGCGTTCGGGTCACCGTTCTTCCATTTCTTTATCTCCGCTAAGGCTCCCTTGATATGATAAAATATCATGATTAAAAAGACCTTAGACCTTTGCTTTATCTTGGCATCCTCCGAGAAAAAAAAGAGAAACATGAGAAAATATTGATACATTTTTGATGAATTATTATCTTTTACTTTGTGTCCGTTGACTTATTATGATTGGCTAGCTAAAGTGTGTAATATCTCTACTACACGTTCCCATTATGTTATCTTACATATGGCGAATCGTTTATCGAACTCATTGTGATATACATATTACACACTGTCCTTAACAAGTATTTTCTTCAACTGATATTCGAAAATAGTGGCAGTGGAAATGAAAAACGTCATTCTCCAGTTCATCAACTATGAGAGTTACAAGTAAAAATATCCTTAGATAATTTCATCAGCTGCAGGTTGGTAAATGAATGAATAACAAAGTTCTTTGATCGCAATTATTTATTTTTTTATTATTTTTTTACGAGCCGACGTTTCGATGAACGTCTGTCAGAATTGCACTACGTTGTAATTGTTAGCATCAAATATAAATGCATTGCTAACAGTAAAAACTAGCTTGATTGCACTGTGAACCAAGTAATAGTGAACTGTGAAGCATGTAGCACCTTCAGTGTAATATATGCATTAAGTAACATCTATCGTCAGTGCACAGTAAGCATGTCAGAATTGCCCTGATGAAGATGACAGACGGTCATCGAAACGTCAGCTCGTAAAAAAAATAATGGTTGTGATCAAAGAACTTTGCTATTCAAGTTAAGATATCATTTTAATTTTTTTATTCATATGGATCACCAATATATTACGTTTCTACAAAAATCACTAATCATGTAGAAAATCATTGAAAGAAAAGATTGTTAACCCTGCTGGACTTTTTTACACAATATTTGTAAGTAATTTGAAGTCTTAAGAAGGTCACAGATCCTTGACTTTGTTTGCCCTGCGGTGGCGTAGTTACTTCCGCTTTCGTTGCGTTTTGCTGCGGTGTGATGCGTTGCACGAGAAACACCCCCAAATCGTACATATGCCTGCCTACCTGCCTAAATGCTTAGGCCAGGACTGGCCCCTTGCTCCTCTTCATTTCTTCCCGCCAGGCATCACGGTCCTTAGCCTTTCGTTCAGCGTACTTGAGGGACCACCCCGTGTCCTGTACTATCTGGTCCCGCCATCTTTTAGGGGGTCTACCTCTAGGTCTGGTGTTTGTGAAATCCTGATGGTAGGCCCCATATACCAGAGAGTCTGGGGGTCTCCTCTGAACGTGACCAAACCACCTCAGCCTTCTTTTACGAATGTCGTCAATTATGGTATTTTCCATTCCCAGCATGGCTCGGATTTCCTCATTTCTGATGTGGTCTCTCCATGAGACATTCAGTATAGCCCGCAGGCATCTCATTTCAAAAGCCAATAGGAGTTGTTCATCACTTTTTTTCAATGTCCATGTCTCACAAGCATAAGTTGCTATTGGGAAAATGAGGGCATGTAACAGACGGATTTTGAGGTGCCTACTGACATCAGACCTGTTCCAAACTGTTTTCCTGAGTCTGCCAAAGGCAGAAGCAGCAAGGGCAACTCGCCTCTTGACATCGCTTGTTGTACCAGGAATAACACTTCCTAAAAATACAAAATCTTGAACTTTTTCAACCGTGGAACCCTCTATGCTTACATCCTCGTCTAACTCAGGGGAAATGACTTTGCACTTAGCCGCGTTAACTTTCAGCCCCCATTTTTTGCAAGCAAACTCTAGCTCCTGGGTTGACAACTGTAGTTTCTCAAAGATTGCAGCAATAAGTGTAGTATCATCTGCGTATCTTTCCTCCATTGAAAGCTCATCATGTAATTGGAAGGTCTTATCCAGGCTCTTAAGCTCATCCATTACGAATTCCAGGAATATGTTAAAAAGCACTGGGGACATGAGGCATCCCTGTCTGACACCTACACAGACTTCAAACCATTTTGTGATCTGATTGTTAACAGTTATTGCACATTTGGGTGTTCTTGTACTATCTCTTCACTATGTTGACTATCTTCGCGT
>NW_017803424.1:277677-279502 GCF_001625305.1 Branchiostoma belcheri | reverse complement strand
AAAGCGTGGCGGCGGAGTCCTCATAGCAGTCAGAGATCACCTGCAGTGTACAGAGGTCCCCGAGCTTGATCCTGGCGGTGAAATACTTTGGCTGAAGCTACTCACACGCAACCAGCGGCCACTCTACCTCTGCGTGTTCTATCGCCCTGACTCCTCTGACCAAGCAGCCCTTGAGAAGCTCGATATGGCACTGCGCAGAGCCGCAGGGATGAAGAACGCCCAGTTGATCATCGCCGGTGACTTCAATTTTCCATCATGGGACTGGGAAACCATGACACTGAAACCAAACCCAGCCCACACGACACTTCATCGACAGTTTTGTCGACCTCCTGTATGACACAGGCCTAGATCAGATAGTACAAGAACCAACACGCGGTGAAAACACCCTAGACTTGGTCCTCACAAACTCACCATCTCTTATACCCCGTGTTGAAGTTCATCCCAGGTATCTCGGACCACAGTATTGTGTACTTCGAGTTTAAGACCAAGCCTGATGCAATACAGAACGTCAACCGTCCCATCCTCCTCTACAGGCGCGCCAACTGGGAGGCCATGAAGGAGGACATGGTGTCACTGCAGCAGGACTTCCATGATATGGAAGACTCTCCAACAGAAGCACTGTGGCAGAATTTCAAGACTGCATTGAAGGGCAGCATGGCTGCACACATCCCAACCAAGAAGCCAAGGCGAAAACAATCCCTTCCTTGGATGACCCCAGACATCCATCGGCTCATTAGAAAGCGCAACAGACTTTACAGGAAGATGAAGAAAAGTGGCAATCAAGACATGCAGACTGAAGTCAAGAAACTGAACAGAGAGATCAGAAAGCAGATGCGACGCTGCTACTGGAGATATACTGAAAACCTATTCTCCCCCATGAGTTCAGGAGAAGACACCAGGACATGCCAAAAGAGATTCTGGACTTACGTGAAACATCAGCGTTCCACTACCATTGGCATCCCCGCCCTGAAGTCTAACGGAAAGCTTGTCACTGATCCCAAACAGAAGGCTGAACTCCTGAATAAACAGTTCTACACTGCATTCAGCGAGGGCGCCACATACACAGCATCAGAGTTCAAAGACCGGTGCTCACTACCTGGCTCCCGTGACAACTTTCCCCCCATGGATGACATACAGATTAGCACAGCTGGCATTGAGAAACTCTTGGCAAAGTTAAACCCCGCCAAAGCAGCCGGCCCAGACGGCATTACTCCACGCGTGCTGAAGGAACTGGCTAAAGAACTGTCTCCCATTCTTACCACCATTTACCAGTCATCACTGCGCACAGGTCAAGTACCTCAAGACTGGAAGGAGGCGTTAGTGACACCAGTGTTTAAAAAGGGAGAACACTACAGGGCATCAAACTACCGCCCCATCTCCCTCACCAGCGTTCCCGCTAAAATCCTAGAACATGTCCTAGTTAGTTCCATCATGCACCACTTGGAATCAAACAACATCCTGTCTACACAGCAACATGGCTTTCGCAAACACCGTTCCTGCGAGACCCAACTCCTTGAATTCACAGAAGAGGTCTTTTCATAATTCACAGAAGAGGTCTTTTCAGCAATGGAGAACGGTGTTACGACTGACGTAATCATTATGGATTTCGCGAAAGCGTTCGACCGCGTAAACCATAGTCTACTTGTGCACAAGTTGGATTACTACGGGATTCGCGGCAACACAAACAGGTGGATAGGAAGCTTCCTTAGCGACCGCCGGCAGGCTGTGGTAGTCAGCGGCACCCAGTCAAGCTACGTGAGTGTGCGATCGGGCGTCCCACAGGGCACGGTGATAGGTCCAAGTCTCTTCATTGTGTACATTAACG
>NW_017803424.1:271464-277045 GCF_001625305.1 Branchiostoma belcheri | reverse complement strand
AGGGGAAATGACTTTGCACTTAGCCGCGTTAACTTTCAGCCCCCATTTTTTGCAAGCAAACTCTAGCTCCTGGGTTGACAACTGTAGTTTCTCAAAGATTGCAGCAATAAGTGTAGTATCATCTGCGTATCTTTCCTCCATTGAAAGCTCATCATGTAGTTAGTCCGGCCTAGACTTCACGCTGGTGTTGAGACATGTCAATTATTGCCGGTATCGGCAGTTGGACATCACCGGAAGAAGAAGGAAGAAGAAGGTCTTATCCAGGCTCTTAAGCTCATCCATTACGTATTCCAGGAATATGTTAAAAAGCACTGGGGACATGAGGCATCCCTGTCTGACACCTACACAGACTTCAAACCATTTTGTGATCTGATTGTTAACAGTTATTGCACATTGGGTGTTCTTGTACATCTCTTCCACTATGTTGACTATCTTCGTGTCAACACCTATTGCTCTCATCATCTTCCACAACGCTTTTCTCCAGACTGTGTCAAACGCGGATTTAAAGTCGATGAAGTGGAAGTGCAGGTTAACCTGTCTTTCTCTTGCCTTTTCTATGATTTGTCTTACCACAAATATGGCGTCTACCGTTCCCCTGCCACTTCTGAAACCAAACTGTGATTCTTTAAAGTGGGCTTCTGTTTTTCGTACATATACAGGCCGCTATATAGAGGGTACTGTATGTGCAACCCATATATATCCCGCAGGTTATTAATATAATATTTTGGATCCACCCTTACCTTGTGAATGTCTGAGCAGATGATTTCTGGACAAACCCGGCTGGCGCTAATCAGCTGGTACACTGTCGGGCCTGATCCAACGTCTAACAGTCTTCTGCCGAAGTCTCTGTCTGCAACAACAATTATAACAATGAAAATCAGTCAAACGAGCGAACATTTACGAACAATGTAATCCATAATAACTTCACTCCCGCAGGGCCAGTATAATGGTTTCATTAATTTCATTTCTTTCATTCGTTTATCCCTCCATCAAACATTTTATCTGCTTATTACTAGTAATTTGTGTTTTGTGTGTGTCTGTCTGTCAATGGATCACTTTAAATTATAGCTATGCTAACTGCACTAACACCAACTTACCATAGAACCCCCTTGTTAAAACATTAGGACAAAAAGAAAAGAAAGTTACATAATATGAATAAGGGTTGCTCTTTTTTATATTTTGGACACAGAAAAATTCATAGAGCACCTCCAGTAAAGGTCTGATGTAATTGACCCAAGGTCCACGCCATCGCCAACCCTTCGTCCACATCCTCGCCCAACATGTCGGAGTGGAAATGCTCCAGATATTCTCGGGCAGTCTTGAAATGGTCGTCGTACTTGTATATCTCTGAAGACATTCTGTTTGTTTAGCTAACAACATAAAAAAGTATAAAATGCACAGCGGTGAGCAAGTCTAGCTGCTGCTTATTTTAGCAACACCTCAAGAGAGGAAGAAGGATCAAACTAGATGTCGAGGAACAAGTACCTTAGTCATGTAAAGAACAGTTTGTTATGGCTTCACCACACATAGTAGATATTAAAAATTTTAATTGCTCTTTGCCGATGTTCCCTCTTTCTCAATAAGATATGTTACACGTTTGAATTTTCTTAAAATGCAGCAGATTTCTAGAATGTCCACGTTAAATTTACTTCTGATCTTAATTGCTATTTGCTGATGTTCCCTTTTTCTCAATAAGATATGTCACACGTTTGAATTTTCTTAAAATTCAGCAGATTTCTAGAATTTCCACGTTAAATTTACTCCTGATTAACACTTTACCGACCAGAAGACGAAGATCAATTTTACCGCTTTACCATACCGATACACTTTCCCTGCAGTTGTAAGACTTCACCTAATGAACACACACACGACCGCTATCGCCGGCAATGGCCGTTTCCGAAGGGGCCTGGCCGGCGCCAACATGTCTAGGTTCAATCGGCATGGTGGTGTCTGGCTTTGCCACGGTCTCCATACGTGTGCATTTGAGTTACTTTGTAGGTACTTCCGATGGGTGTATTACCTGTTCACATATTGCATATTTACTTTTTTATCCTGTATGTATACCAACGTTATTAGATTTAAGTAGAGATACTAGGTTCGATAAGTATATCGTACACGTAGAAGTTCCTGTCAGCAAATAGTCTTATACATGTATCACCACATTTTCTTGTCAATGTATGCAATTAGCCCTCGGGCAGGAATTTGCAATAAACAACTTCATTATCTATTGGAGCCGGGCATTCCCACCTCCCCCACCCGACGGAAGCAGTTGAGCCTCTGCCGCTGTGTGCGGGGCATGTCCGCGGCCCTTCAGCTACACAACAGTATGCGACATTTTGCTCTTTTGCTACTTCGTGTTCAACTCTTTTGCTACTTCGCGTTACCGTATTATGCTGAACATCAAAAGGCGAGACCGGGTAACAAACGACAGCATTTACAACTTGACCCAAACTAGTCCACTGATTCAGCATGTGCGTCTGAGACAGCTGAACTTTCTGGGACACATCCTGCGCATGCCCGAGGATGAACCGGTTAGACTGTACGCCCTCTACGTGCCCTCTCATGGCAGACGCAGGTGAGGCCGACAGCCTACCTCCTACTTCAAGTATGTCTAGCAACTACTGGGAGATGAGCACAACCAGCTAACTGAGAAGCAGATCGCCAACCTCGCTTGCGACAAGGGGCAGTGGAGGGATCTTGCAGTCGCCTGCGCAGCAGCCGACCGATGATGATGCGACATTCCCGTACCGGAACTTTTGGATTTTTGGGGGCCGGGCTGGCTCGGCTCGGCTCGGCTCGGCAGGCAGGGGCTGTCGCCTCTGACCCCGACGACCGGTCCGTGAGTGATTCCCGTTAAATTATAAAAACTGTACAGGTGTCTCACCATGTAGTAGCTTTATGGACTAAATAAGAGAGTAGCGGTTATTTCTACCATCTCAGGCTTGGCAAAGAATGTGAAAGAATGAGCAAATTGAAAATAAAAAAAATAAATAAACGAAAACAACAGTGGGGGGGGGTTATGGGCGCTACCAACTGACCCGGCCTGGGGGTCTAGACCTTTTAGCCGATTTGGTAGGAGTGCCGGTTTTAAAGCTTGTGCTCGGGAGGTCGTGGGTTTGAGACCCGGAACCAGGGGCTTTATCTGTTTCTACTCGCTCCTGTTTCTTACAGTGGTTCCCACACCTGCCCTGGAAGAATTGTCTAGAGTGCCGCTCCAGGTATGTCGAATTCGGAAGATTCGAGGACGAATGTTTATGGGCATCGAGGGGTCTGTACTTTTTAGCCGATTCGGTAGGAGCGTCGGATCTGTAGCCGATTAGTGTGTACCTTTTAACCGATTCGTTAGGAGCGTTGGATTTGTAGCTGGTGCTCGGGAGGTCGTTGGTTCGTTTATCTGTTTCTACTCGCTCTTCCTGTTTCTTACAGTGGCCGTGTGAGTGAAAGCCACAACTCTTAATCACTAGACCACATACTGTTACACAGCTATCAAGGACCTATCAACTGCCTGTGGCTGCGTGCAGATCGAACCTGCCCTTTACAGGGAAGACCCCGTCGTAGGGAAAAGACGGTGACTTAAGCCGGTACGGCCGCCACAACGGCCTCGGCGCGGGGCGCTGGCAGAGTTGCCGGCGAGGTGGGTGTGCCCCGCCCAGCAGCCGTTCGTGCCCAGTGCCCGGTCAGTCCGGTGCGTACCCTTGCTATTAACCGTATAAACATTTAATTCAATTGTTGTCAACATGTTGCTGACTGTAAAAACGTTTTCTGTCAATACCTCTCTTAAGGTAATTCCAATTACAAAAAAGAAAACTAGGCCTGAGTGCAGTTAACAATTAGACTGCGCATAACAAATGACTGCCAACCTTTTGTCTTGACACAAGTGTAAATTACGTCTCATAGGGGTTCAAAATACACGACTGATTGGCCTGCCGATTTGATTGACAGGAATAATTTTTTTAATAAGGTAAAGATGCAGAATTTAAACTTTAAGACATTTTGAGGAACTATAGCCATGCCTATGGAACGTCAGATATATCAGAACGGTTTCTAAATGGTGACAGATGTAAGAATGTACCCTCCCAAAAGCGTATATCTCTGATGTCATGTCGGAAATAGTTCCTCGATTTTAGTTTTTTTGGGTAAAATATGAATTATGTCCGACATAGGAATATGTAATATAAAGAAAAATAAAAACATATTTTTACAACCACCAACTTCACTGCCTATCTCCCAAGTTTGAACCATTTCTGACCACCT
Organism: Branchiostoma belcheri; assembly: GCF_001625305.1. Lineage (NCBI taxonomy): Eukaryota > Metazoa > Chordata > Leptocardii > Amphioxiformes > Branchiostomatidae > Branchiostoma > Branchiostoma belcheri. The sequence goes on along the minus strand of NW_017803424.1, from coordinate 272,791 downwards.
ATGGCTGAGTTATTGCATTTTTATGGAAAGACCAGAAAAGTCGGTGTACTGGATGGACGACTTAAACCAACTGAGATGCCCAAACTCAGGCACGGACCACCTGTTCACATTTCCGAATGTGGTCACACCCTAGATATTTCTTCAACACAGCACCCCCCCCCCCCAAAATAGAGTTTTTATTGAAAAGAAAAACAAACACCAAATAAAACCATTCTAAAAGCCTGTATCAAGAAAATAAAAAGTATACACCAAATTTCTGGTCAATTTGAAAGATAAGAATTTGATCCCATGTAAAGAATTGGCAGGAGTAGAAGGAGAACAAAATCTTCGTGATGTTGGTGAAGCCATAATCAACACATTCAAGTAACCGCGATCTTGAGAGCTAGAGGACACCGGCCTAAGTTAAAAGAGACCGATACACCATGCACATGATACCTGGTACGCTCAACTAAAGTAAAACTTGCTGTAACTGACAACACATAGCTACGTTTCTACTGTGCCAAAATAGCCATCGTGCAATACTCGTGGTATGATTTCTAAAGCTACGGTCACAACCCGCCGTGCGTGCTTTTTGTCCGTACGTTGTTTGGGAGCCTACGTCTGCTACGTTTTTTTCTGAAAACGTGGGGAAGGAGTGGCATCGACGCACGTCACTCGCATGTCACCCCGGCGCACGGTTTCGCAAGGTGTAAGAGTGTGGTCTGCACGCAACGTCTGGCCGTGAACGGTTGCGTGCATCGTACGTTGCGCAAGTAGTAAGTGAGTTGTACGTGCTTACAACGTACGATCTCTGAGCGATTGCAACTTTACCGTAAGGAGGCCGTACTCACACGTGCTTCTTCCGTACGGCACAAACGGGGCACGCGCGTCGCTCGTACTCGCATGCACGGGCGGTGAATCCGTAGACCGCACACAGAAAAAGTTTTACATGCACTTAAAGTTCTACGGTGTGTCTGCGTGCTCCCAAATCCGTAGGATTCCGTACGGAGGCGGTACTCACCACGCACGGATGCCCTACGTTTGTCCACGTTTTTGCACGTAGACAGCACGCAGAAGCACGTACGGCGGGTTGTGACCGTAGCTTTACGGAACGATTCACCGCGAAACTACCAAAGTCTTACCTGAATTGTCGAAGAGAGTTGGCGGATGCACCTGTTACTTGTGCTGCCGTGCAGGTAATGTAGTCTTCGATGGAGTGGGCCAACATAAATATGGCCATATATAGGCATAATTTCGACTCATATAATTTCAATAAGAATACAAAGCTACCCTAGGGACATGTTGTCGACGGCGTAAAACAGCCAGTAGACAGAAAGTGGTTTGGTGG
>NW_017803424.1:269334-271357 GCF_001625305.1 Branchiostoma belcheri | reverse complement strand
TGTATGTATGAAGTATGTGTTTCTGCAAATAAACCAGTCTATATAATAAAATCGTATAAAGATGTAAGGCATATTAAAGAAGAAACTCATTGCTTCTATTCTTTATGCATGCGTTTTCTGTCCCACTACATACATGATACTCTTTACATCACTAAACACACATTCCTCCCGGCTCGGGAGTTTTGTACACAGACGTCTCCAAAACTGTGATGCCTGCTTCAGATAGACTCTTTATCACGAATTCGGGGTCGAGACAGAGATCATCCAGGACCTTTTTGCCTTCTTCAATATAATAGGTGACTCCGATGTACGCCAGAAGGATGAAGTAGCCTCCTGGCTTTAAGAGGGTACAGATGTTTCTTACTGCACGGGCATACGTTGACCTAAATGCAAATGTGTAATGAAGATAAAGATTAAATCTATTTCTTTTTGTATTTTTAGATTTATATAACTCTTTTGATAAATCAACTTTCAAATCAAATCAACTTTATTGCTCAACAACTGTAGCTGGTACAATGTATGGCAAAGAACACAATGGTACATACATCAACTAATACTAAGATATAATTCTAACTAGCTAGTCCATAATGATACTAAAGCTAATCTATTGTGTTTTCTTAGGAAGAGTATTATTACATTCTGTAATTCAGGGGATATATCAGCTATTTACAATCTGGTGTCGCTTTTGTAGTGATTCGAATATGAATTTTCCAACGTACACTGATATCTGAGTAGGACATGAAAGGAGAGTATTAAAGATATCTGATTTTGAGTGAGGTAGCGTAACATTAGTTTTGGAAGCTATGGATTGCATCAATTTTTGTCTGTTTTCTTCATATGTTGGACATGACATCATAAAGTGGAATTCGTCTTCAATACCCTCCTTGCATGTCGGACACAATCTCTGATCGGCTGGTGTGTTATAATGACGGCCCTTTTCGATTTCCAGGCCATGTGAACTTATCCTCATTTTAGTTATGCTTGTCGTAAAAGATTCGTTTTGAATTGATGATAGATACTTTTCCAAGCCGAAGTGTTTTTTAATTTTAGAATAAGTATGAAGTTTATTGAATTTTCTTATTTCCTGCCACCAGCCAACTAGAAATGTATCCTGTAAACGTTCCTTGAATAAGCTTCCAAACTGGTTGGCATTAACCCTTGGGTTTAGCCAGACATTTTGGAAGCCGTGTCTGCACAGTAAGTCCTGTATGTGGACTGTCCAGTCATGGTCTAGTTCGACAGCAGCATCATATGCCTTCTTTACAATTCTGTCATTATATAAATTGGTTAGCCTAAGCCAGTATTTGATCATTTGTGTCTGAGCATCAATGTACAGTGGTAAGGTTCCTAGCTCCCCCCTTACAGCGGAATTGACAGAGCTCTTTGGAACATGGAGAAGTATTTTATAGAAATTTAACAGAACATACTCTAGGTCAGGAATTTCATAACATATCGTTGGTGGTTCTAATGTTATGTTTTCTAATATTTCTGAGTGATATATCAAATTAAGTTTGTCACTATATCTTTTAAAACGAACGAGAACGGGGCGAGGAGATAAAGGGTCAAGTTTCTTCCCTATGCGGGAAGTTCTAAGGATGGCGACATCTGGTGCCAAAATTGGACCAAGAATGTTAGTTACTTTTTCTCTGACATTTTCGTTGGGACATTCTTCTATTCCTTTCAGGATCAAGTCTCTACATTGTGAATTTGTTCCTAAGACTTCACTACAGTACAACAAAATTGGTTTTACTAAAGTGTTAAACAGGTCGAGGGCAAGTGGGATGGAGGAGTTGGAGTTTGATGATAAGAGTGATTTTAATTTGAATGAAGCCCTTAAAGCTTTCAATCTTAGTTGTTTTATAGCTCTATTAAATGAACCTGACGGGGTTACATCTATTCCTAGATATGTATAGTGGTTAGTAATTTCTATGTTTTGGCCCTGTGTTTTATATGGTTGGTGTTGGTTTTGTTAATCCGCCCGTGTTTTGAAATNTCATAACTTTGGTTTTGTCTTTGTTTATTG
>NW_017803424.1:265732-266709 GCF_001625305.1 Branchiostoma belcheri | reverse complement strand
TTTTTAAGATGTAATCAAATAGTATACGTTATTTTCTATGAGTAGTGCACTTACCGACTTGCTGCGATAACAGGCCATCTTGTTTACCAATTCGTGTTTCGCGCTCTAACCGAAACTGTCGTAAACTGTCGTAAAATCGCACTGCCGCAAAATTTTCCCCACCCTGTGCGTGTCGTCACGCCCACGTGACCTACCCTGTGCGCAAAGGATCCTGGGAATGTGCAACTGGCGAATGTTTAGGTCATTCAAATGGCAACAGAAAACTCGAACAAACTATGTTCTTATAGCAGATAAAGTCATCAAGTAAACAGCCATTCAGCAACCACGTCTCTAATCAGAGACACCTGCTCCTTTCAACATGCCCAAATATGGTCACACTCGAAATATGGCAACGCACACCTATGTAGTACATTTCTTATAATATTCCATACATAATTCAATGAGAATGTAAAACTACCCTGAGGACATGTCATCTTATGTCGTACAGTAGTCAGAAAGTTGACCATATATGGTATAATGGATGGTTAAACTTGCTGGGCAACTCTGAGGACATGTGACCAGTTAATTACAGTAATTTTAGATAGTTCCCTGACAGAAGAAAAGCTTTTCATGCCAAATGACCTTGTGATCTAACTTTGATAAGAAAATCAGCGCGTCCTCTTCAACACACTAACCGATCCGTTAACGCCTGAAAAGGAGGCTTATCTGTATCTGTATAGCCGGTATAACCGCCCTTCGGCGTAACACACCAGCTTCGACATTTTACACAGAACACAGACGTTTCTCACAGCACAATCTACACAGATCACAGAAGAATGGAAATGTTTGAAATTTGCCCGAAATGTGTGACCTCTGGTATTATTTGCCCTGTTATCGGTATTTAAATACATACTCACTGATTGGGTTGAACCACTGCAGGGACGGGGGGAGGGGGCATTCTATATATCGGCTGTAGCTCTTTAAAATGCCAATTTTGC
>NW_017803424.1:263907-265712 GCF_001625305.1 Branchiostoma belcheri | reverse complement strand
AACAATTACGACAAATAAAAATCTGCGACAACAATTACAACAATTAAATTCTGCGACAACAATTACAACAAATAAAAATCTGCGACAACAATTACAACAAATAAAAATCTGCGACAACAATTACAACAAACAAAAATCTGCGACAACAATTACAACAAATAAAAATCTGCGACAACAATTACAACAAATAAAAACCTGCGACAACAATTACAACAATTAAATTCTGCGACAATTACGACAAATAAAAATCTGCGACAACAATTACAACAAGTAAAAATCTGCGACAGCAATTACAACAAACAAAAATCTGCGACAACAATTACAACAAATAAAAATCTGCGACAACAATTACAACAAATAAAAACCTGCGACAACAATTACAACAATTAAATTCTGCGACAATTACGACAAATAAAAATCTGCGACAACAATTACAACAAGTAAAAATCTGCGACATCCATTACAACAAGTAAAAATCTGCGACAGCAATTACAACAAGTAAAATTCTGCGACAACAATTACAACAAATAAAAATCTGCGACAACAATTTCAACAAGTAAAAATCTGCGACAACAATAATTATTGCAAGTAAAAATCAGTCAAAGGAACAACTAATTACGGACAATGTAATCAATGATGACTTCACTTCCCCAGGACATTAATATAATGGTTTTATTTCTTTTATTTGTATCCATCTATCTATCTTAAAAAAACAATTCATCCGTTTATCCTTCTATAAAACAGTTTATCTGTTTGACAATTTGAGTTTTGTGTATGTCTCATTGTGAACCTCTTTTGGTTTTTTTCAGCATAAGCCAAGAGATCGTTTTGAAATATATTCAAGCTAAATTCATTGTCAATAACTCACCATGAAACCCCATCATAAAAGGATCAGAACCATAGAATAAACATCATAGATATAAGACTTGTATATGGTGATATTTTGGACACAGAATAATAAATAGAACACCTCCAGTAAAGGTCTGGTGTAATTGATGAAAGATCCATGGCATCGCCAATCCTTCGTCCACATCCGCGCCCAACATGTTGGAGTAGAAATAGTCCAGATATTCTCGGGCAGTCTTGAAATGGTCGTCATACATGTCTTTGTATGCCCTTGAAGACATTCTTCTTTGTTCTAACAATCAACACAAATATGTATAAAAGGCGAAGTGGTAAGCAACATAACTTACCGTATGGGGTGAAACTGACCCCAAAATATTTTGAATAAATATTGTTCCTGTGACTATTTTTTGGCATCGTAAAGTATGAATAGTTTCATTAATTTATGAGGTACAATTTGACATTATCAGTAATAAAATTCATGCACTTTAAACAAGATGCCTACAGACAGTCATGTCGATGACCTTTGACTCTGAGTTCATAGGGTCAAAGGTCTAGGGTCACAGGGTCTAGGGCATAGGGTCAAATTTTTTTACAATTCGCCAGGTGAACATTCCCAGGATCCTTCGCGCACAGGGTAGGTCACGTGGGCGTGACGACACGCACAGGGTGGGGGAAATTTTGCGGCAGTGCGATTTTACGACAGTTTACGACAGCTTTACTCGTTTTTTTAATTGTTTTAGCGCCATCGAAGACTGTGCAACTAGCGGCTCACGCGTCACGGTCGAAAAAACAACAACATCACTTGAACACAAATAAAACAAGCTGTATTATAGAATGTTTGATTTACATATGGGTTTTTAAGATGTAATCAAATAGTATACGTTATTTTCTATGAGTAGTGCACTTACCGACTTGCTGCGATAACAGGCCATCTTGTTTACCAATTCGTGTTTCGCGCT
>NW_017803424.1:255116-263887 GCF_001625305.1 Branchiostoma belcheri | reverse complement strand
GTTTGAATGAAGGTGTTTAGTATGTTTACAATGTATTTTAGGCTTTATCATGAAAAAAACTATTTTTGAAATTCAAGATTGATGATCCAAGATGGCGGATATCTTAAATATGCATGACGTCATTTTATGACGTCACCGGTGTTGCTATGGGCAACATAAGACTTAGTACACACTAATATTCTGTCATAAACACTTTTGGTAAAGTTATTTTGTATACCAGGGAGGTTTTCAGGGAAAAACCTATTTAGACGGTTTTGGCCAATAAAATCACATTAATGACGTCATAATGACGTCATATTACGTCATAACGACATAAAATTTGTAGATATGATAAATTTTCACTAGTACACCATTCTCTGAAAATTTGGTGGTCATACGACATACCGTTCGCGAGTTCTTAGGGGGGGGTCAAAAGAGCCCCCCCCCGGTCCCCCCATGTCAAAAAAAGCCCGGTCTAGGTAGGGTTAACAAGTTAGTTTTCATGGATCCATCAAAGATTCAATGGAAAAATTCATTTACTGGTACCTTCTCATTACGACTATGTTCGGCGGGGGAAGGTTAGGCAAGGGTTGGGCAAGGTCACTATACATTGTCCTTGGGTTGGGTTGGGTTAGGTTGGGTTTGGCAGATAAAATTTACTGTAAATCACGATTTTTCGCAGTCCTTTGATATTCGCGGTTTTCGCAGTCATTTCTGTACTTAACATTACCGTCAAGAAGGAATTTGCCGTCTTTCTTTTTGCTGCATTTGCCGTTCCCGAAAAGGTCGATAATTTCACCAACATATCCACTTTTTCAGACCGTGAAATTTTGCTACAGCGAACGTAAAGTAATTTACAGTATTTGATTTCATTCAGACTAAGAAACCTAGAAATGGGGATGGGGATGTCATTAATAACAATGAGCGTACTAATTTTTTTTTACTAATTAATAACAATGAGCGTACTAATTTTTTTTTGTTCGCTATATAAAGTTATGTCAATGTGGCCTTGACAAATAAACTCTGCTGTCTACATACCAGAACACTGTTCCTTCTCGGTGCATCACAGAATAAATTGTAAATTCAGGCGGTAGCGTTAACATGTCAACCTTACGAACGTAAGTACATATTTTCAGAACGCACCAGCATTTTACCTTCACGTTCACGTGGAATCCGGACCACTTCTGACACCATTGATAAAAAAAAGGAGTAAAACAATACCTGTTCTGAAGACTCTTTGTAAGGTTTTGTCTTCTTGAAGCTGACCAGGCAGAAGTTTAGCCTACCCAAAACAGAAGTTTGGCCTAACTCAAAATCTATACTAAAAATCACTGTAACATTAACTGAAAATCTATACTAAACAAACACCGTAACCTTAGCTCACCCTGAACACACCAGTAGCGTGCACACTCTAATCTAATTACGCTCAAAACTCGGCGAACTGGTTTCAAGGTAGCTGTGCACAGTTTTTGCCCTATGGGAATATTATATAAAGGTGGGACCCACTTTCTGACTTACACCTTCTGCTTTTTTTTCCCCAGATTAACAAATAGTATTTGACACAATGGCGGGGGTATCTCCATTTATGTAGCCCTTGGGCCACATAATTTTGCAAGCACTTCAGCAGGGGGCTAACACACTTTTAATATTATGTGTTTAGATAAAAGAAGGCTTGGTATGTACAAAATGGTATCAAAGCCAGCAGTCTACCCGATTAAGCTATTGCACCGGTATAGATATAGAGTTTGTCACATATTAGGCTGAAAAATTAAATATATAATACAACAGCATTACACAAATCATTACAGAATACGTGTATATGTGTTTAGAATACGTTTATATGTGTTTACCTCTCTCCAATATTTCCTTGTGCAGACTGTCAAATACAAATATTTACAGAAAGTTTATATAGTCCGGGAGGAGAAGCCTGAAAAAAAATATAACTTCAGACAATCAGCCTGCAATTCAATACACACAAATGAATACGAAGCTATGCGTCGTAAACGCATATAAACGTATACTGTGATGATTTGTGTTATGCTCTATGTATCAGTGGTAGCCGCTACCAGCCTTGCTGCTGCCTGGCTACCACTTGCCATGCACTGTTGCATCCCCAATCAATAAAATTAAAATTGAATAAAACACATTTTTTATTGTACTAAAATTTTACATTTAAGAATTAGACGGCCTCGTGCACAGCTGACTCATGTACGGGCGACTTCCACGTTGTTTTCTTGTCATCAATACAAACACAGCTGGTAAAAATGCCCCACAGCGTCGTCTGTACGGTTAAGGTTGACTTTTGTCATCATGACCCACACAAATGAGTCTGCTTTTTTCAGAAAACAAAATACAAAGGAAAGAACAATGAAGGCGCTTGCTTTTAGAAATATGTACATATTCATAAATATGTCGTCAGACTTGGATATGATATTGTAAACTTGAATATATGTAAAGTTTTTGCTGTTTTTTTTCCTGTGCAACGGTCAGTCATCATGACCCACACAGATTAGTCTGTCATTTTCAGAAAAACAACGTCCAAAGGAAAGAACAGAAGCATTAAAATTCTGACTAGATCAATCAATAGATTTTCTGTTTTTGCCTGTGTAACCGTCAGACGTGTGTGCAGTAAAAATGTACGAGCAAGCAGCGCCTGTCAGGACTCCGCAAACGGTGTCCGGCAGGGAACAAAATAACAGGCCGTGGGCGCCCTACCCAGATCCTCCCGCCCGCCGAGGTAACACTAGCGGGCATGGCGACCCTGGCGAACAGTATCAAGAAGGACAGGACTCGTTCTCAAATGTGTACGAAAAAGCTGAGTCAGTGAAACTAAAGAATACCTCCGGAGAATTGAATTTTGGAACGGACACGTCTACAGGTACAGTACGCTTCTGAAGACTGTTTTCTCTAACCCTTTCCTTGCCTCCTGTATCTACTTTTTAAATTTATCGGTGGTTCCGTTGAATAGGGATGAATTATTAAAAGACAAGGAGGAATAAAATGCACAAAATTATATAGCCGTTTGAAATCTATTTTACGTAGAATAAAACGTCAGCTGTCCTTAATAATTATCTATGTGCATTTACGGTGTAATTGATGACTCTGCATTATCAAACATTTCTCTACCAGACACTGACACGACGCAACCGGATGCAGCAAGAAGCCGCTATGTCTGCCACATCGCCGCCGGCCTGGCTGTTTTGGGGACTCTGGTCACAGTGGTAGTCATCTTACTGATGTTCATCAACAACGGAACCTACCATCGTGAAAAAGTGTTTAGAGCAATTGTTTAGAGCAACTGGTGCTTCAGACCTCCGTTTTTGCATTTTTGAATGTAGTTGATATTTCACTTTTTCCTTTTTTTTTCTTCTTGTTACAAATAGATCAGTCAAAATGATGATATGTTTACATTATGATTAGTATATATTGATATCTGTCTATTAGAGACAGATTGATTAGTATATATTGATATCTGTCTATTAGAGACAGATAGATATAAATAGAGGGATTGATTGATAGATAAATATATAGATAGATACAATGTGTAGATAGATTTTTTAAGACCTGTACATTTGTAATTTGTTCTGGGATCTTTTTAGACAAATGAACGGTATAGATTTTCAATATAACGGCAGTGAACCTTAATCCGACGCAACCTTAATCCGACACTTTTCAACACTCCTCTGTCTGTTAGGATCTAGCACTGATATGCAAAGTCTTTTAATTGCTTTACAAACTCAATAAGGTACACAGCCTAAAACTTGAAACACTGAGCTAACGAAGTCAACATGTTGTGGAGACGAGGTCATGAAAATTTTCAGGCTGTTTTACACTGGTAGGCATGTCGTGGGAGGAAGCTTCCGGAAGGACGGTGGTCAAAACATCGACAATTTCTCCTTTACATCCCCATGCTATACATTCAACGTCACAGCGAATAAAAAAACAATTAATAAAGTGTATGTTGTGGACAAACCACTTGCCTAGAAGTGTCCTTCTTTTTAAGCACAGAGCGAGTTCGTTACGGTCATTTCAGCCGCTGATCGAACAAAACCGCCATTTTGAATTGTTGTTGTTGTTGAAGACGATACCACTAGTCCGTACGTGGATGTGGCAAATGATCGCAACACTTGTATATCGTCAAAATTAGTGATGAATACTTCAGAATAGTGCAGAATAAAGCTTTCTGCATGGTAAAATTATCGTAAAATTCTTCAATTATTCCATATTCAAATATTTCTTGGAAGGAAATGCCTCGCCGTAACTGATTCGAATGTGGTCCCCTTCTTTGAAAATTCGATAGTCCCAAGCCACGTGATACCGATCTGTAGCGCTGCCGACGGTGCACCGCACCGGCCTACCGACTGTTACTTTTGATGCCGATTATAACTAGTATAAGTGTCTGTTGTTTGACAAAGGGATTGAGAAAAAATGTTGTTGTGAATAGCAAAATTACAGGCAAACAGCTACACTGTTGCATGGCGTCGGATTAAGGTTTCGTTTAGAACAGAATACGCAGGGCACGGTGAAATCAGGAGCGATGTTGAATACGCAATTTTCCCGCGATATCTCAATGGTTGGGAGAGTGACACACACGTAGGTATGGCGTTAAAAATAGGCTACAAGATGCACTAAGTGATTTACGAAAATACCGAATGTCTGGTTGTGGATTCATCATTCAATCTTGCCTGGGTATAAAAGTGTCGGATTAAGGTTCACTGCCGTTATATATTTTCGATACAAGACGCTGTTATGGATCCGTAAACGTTAGTGAGTTCGTGTTTTAAAACCTGTTGATCTTGAGATCTCTCCAGTTTCACTGACGAAAGGTAGGATGCTACCTAAAACGTCTGAAAAACCGAGAAGGGGCTGCACGAGCTAGCTCCATGGAGGAGCTCTGCAGAGCTCCTCCATGGAGGTTGCTCGTTCAGCCCTCAGCTCTGCAGAGCTCCTCCATGGAGGTTGCTCGTACAGCCCTCCGCGATACCCCCGCAGAGCTCTGCGCCAAAACAAGCCAATTCGTTGGTTGGCGTCACGGGTTCAGTTTTCTATAGAGCTCTGTAGATATCAAGTTAATTCAATGTGAGTAGTAGGCGATATACAGCCAGTACTGTGTCACAAATAAAGACTTCGTCACGCAACTCTGCGCAACACGGAGAGCTCTGCGCCCTAACAAGTCAATTCGTTGGTTGGCGTCACGGGTTCAGTTTTCTATAGAGCTCTGTGAGTAGTAGGCGATATACAGCCAGTACTGTGTCAAAAATAAAGACTTCGTCACGCAACTCTGCACAGGACTGCTCGCTCAACTCTCCGTCAGTCTGTGACACACGGAGAGCTCTGCGCCAAATGAAGTCAATTCGTTGGTTGGCGTCACCGTTCAGTTTTACTTTCACCTCTTTGCGCTCTACGCTCAAAACAAGTCAATTCGTCATGGCTGGCGACACAGGTTTAGTTTTGTGTAGAGCTCCGGGGATTTTAAGCTAGTTCAATGTGATTACTAGGCTTTGTAACGTACCAGCGGCCCGCAGAGGTGGCTATTGCTGCTCTGACAGGTCGGCCTCCGTCGGTTTCAAGCTTGCAGTCAATAGCTCTGCGCCTAAAAAGCTCAATTCATTGGTTGGCGTCATGGCTTCGTTTTGGTTAGACCCTATTTGAATAAAGCTATAAGTACAAAACAAGTCAATGCTGGTGGTTGCCTCACGGGTTCAGTTTTGTATAGAGCTCTGAAGATATCATGTTTATTGAATATGACTATTAGGCTGAACAGCCAGTACTCTGTCACAAATAAAGACTTCGTCACGCAACTCTGCACAGGACTGCTCGCTCAACTCTCCGTCAGTCTGTGACACACAGAGAGCTCTGCGCCAAATGATGTCAATTTTTTGGTTGGCGTCACCGTTCAGTTTTGCTTTCACCTCTTTGCGCTCTGCGCTCAAACAAGTCAATTCGTCATGGCTGTCGACACAGGTTCAGTTTTGTATAGAGCTCCGAAGATATAAAGGTATTTAAGTATGACTATTAGGCTGAACAGCCAGTACTCTCAGTCTGTCACAAATAAAGACTTCGTCACGCAACTCTGCACAGGACTGCTCGCTCAACTCTCCGTCAGTCTTTGACACACGGAGAGCTCTGCGCCAAATGAAGTCAATTCGTTGGTTGGCGTCACCGTTCAGTTTTGCTTTCACCTCTTTGCGCTCTACGCTCAAAACAAGTCAATTCGTCATGGCTGGCGACACAGGTTCAGTTTTGTGTAGAGCTCCGGGGATTTTAAGCCAGTTCAATGTGACTACTAGGCTTTGTAACGTACCAGCGGCCCGCAGAGGTGGTATTGCTGCTCTGACAGGTCGGCCTCCGTCGGTTTCAAGCTTGCAGTCAATAGCTCTGCGTCGAAACAGCTCAATTCATTGGTTGGCGTCACAGGTTCGGTTTTGATTCCACCTCTTTGCGCACAAGACCAAGTCCGTCGGTTATAAAGCATACAGAGCTCCGCGACAAAACAAGTCAAATCGCTGGTTGTCGTCACTGTTGAGTTTTAATTTCACCTCTTTGAGCCCTGCGTTTAAAACAAGTCAATTCGATGGCTGGCGTCTGTTTAGTATAGAGTTCCATGGATTTTAAGCCATTTCAGTGTGACTACTAGGATTTGTAACGTACCAGGGGCATTGTAACATCCATTTCCCCACCCAAGGTTGGGGAAATGGATACAGACTGGCCAATTTGATACTGTCTTACCCCCACCAAAAGATCTGCTTGGAGATTAGTCATAAAGCACGCACAGAGCTCGGCGACAAAACAAGTCAATTCTCTGGTTGTCGTCACTGTTGAGTTTTGCTTTTAAATCTATCACCTCCGCGTTCAAAACAAACCAATTCGATGGCTGGCGTCAGTTTTGTATAGAGCTCAGTGGATTTTAAGCCAGTTCAATGTGACTACTAGACCTTGTAACGTACCAGGGGCTCTCCCAAACAAACAAGACTTCGCAGAGTTCACAGAGGTGCTAGGAAAGCCCTAGCTCCGTCGGTTAAAAAAAAAACATAGACTGATAGAGATTTTAACTCCATGGTTAAAAGCATACAGAGCTCCGCGACAAAACAAGTCAATATGTCACTGTTGAGTTTTGCTTTCAAATCTTTGAGCTATGTGTTCAAAACAAGCCAATTCGATTGCTGGCGTCAGTTTTGTATAGAGCTCCGTAGATTTTAAGCTAGTTCAGTGTGACTACTCGTGCAGGGGCTCTCCCAAGCAAACAAAACTTAGCAGAGTTCATAGAGGTTCTTGGACAGCCCTAGCTCCGTCAGTAATATAAAGCATGAAGAGCTCTGCGTTCAAAACAAGTCAATTCGATGGCGGGGTCGCAGGTTCAGTTTTGCACTCTTTTGACTTTTGGATTATCACATTCACACCTAGTTCACAACTGTGCATGGCGTGGCATGGCTTGTTTTGTGTGCGGGTGGCCGTCTCGATTAGGGCGGATGTTGGTTGTAAAATACAGGACAATAGGTGCCACCCTGCATGATCGGTCACACAACAAAATTCTGGGAAAAAGCATGTTTGTTTGGACTTATTTGTTTTCTATGGAGCAAATATGTTGTCTCTCTGAATATTGTTCCTGTATACTAAAGGTTTAACGAATTAACTTGTCTGGTCACAGAGCTGTTTGTGACAACTCTCGGAGGGCTATTTTAGCAGCTCCGCGGCTATTTTCCGTCTTGTAAACGGTCGCCTAATCTCCAAGCAGATGTTTCGGTGGCTGCAAAAGACATTATCAAATTGGCCAGGCAGTATCCAACACGCCACCCAACTCTCCGTCAGCTCTGCGCCAAATGAAGTCAATTCGTTGGTTGGCGTCACCGTTCAGTTTTGCTTTCACCTCTTTGCGCTCTGCGCTCAAAACAAGTCAATTCGTCATGGCTGGCGACACAGGTTCAGTTTTGTATAGAGCTCTTGGAATTTAAGGCCAGTTCAATGTGACTACTAGGCTTTGTAACGTACCAGGGGACCGCAGAGCTGGCTATTGCTGCTCTGACAGGTAGGGTTACGTCGGTTTCAAGCTTGCAGTCAATAGCTCTGCGCCGAAACAAATCAATTCCTTAGTTGGCGTCACCGCTTATTTTTGGTTAGACCATTGTAAATAAAGCTATAAGTACAAAACAAGTCAATGCTGATGGTTGGCGTCACGGGTTCAGTTTTGCATAGAGCTCTGAAGATATCCTGTTTATTGAATATTACTATTAGGCTGAACAGCCAGTACTCTGTCACTCGTCACGCAACTCTGCACAGGACTGCTCGCACAACTATCCGTCAGTCTGTGGCACACGCAGAGCTCTGCGCCAAAACAAGTCAATTTGTTGGTTGGTGTCACCGTTCAGTTTTGCTTTCACCTCTTTGCGCTCCAACGAATTGACTTGTTTTGGCGCAGAGCTGACGGAGAGTTGAGCGAGCAGTCCTGTGCAGAGTTGCGTGACGAAGTCTTTAGTTTCTGACAGAGTACTGGCTGTTCAGCCTAATAGTCATATTCAATTAACTTGATATCTTCAGAGGTCTATACAAAACTGAACTAGTGTCGCCAGCCATGACGAATTGACTTGTTTTGAGAGCAGACCGACAAAGAGGTGAAAGTAAAACTAGAACCGTAACGCCAACCAACGAATTGATTTTATTTGGCGCAGAGCTGACGGAGAGTTGAGCGAGCAGTCCTGTGCAGAGTTGCGTGACGAAGTCTTCATTTGTGTGTACAGAGTACTGGCTGTTCAGCCTAATAGTTATAATCAATAACATGATATCTTCAGAGCTCT
>NW_017803424.1:207604-255096 GCF_001625305.1 Branchiostoma belcheri | reverse complement strand
CAATTTGTTGGAGCGCAAAGAGGTGAAAGCAAAACTTAACGGTGACACCAACCAACAAATTGACTTGTTTTGGCGCAGAGCTCTGCGTGTGCCACAGACTGACGGATAGTTGTGCGAGCAGTTCTGTGCAGAGTTGCGTGACGAAGTCTTTATTTGTGACAGAGTACTGGCTGTTCAGCCTAATAGTCATATTCAATTAACTTGATATCTTCAGAGGTCTATACAAAACTGAACTAGTGTCGCCAGCCATGACGAATTGACTTGTTTTGAGAGCAGACCGCAAAGAGGTGAAAGTAAAACTGAACCGTGACGCCAACCAACGAATTGACTTTATTTGGCGCAGAGCTGACGGAGAGTTGAGCGAGCAGTCCTGTGCAGAGTTGCGTGACGAAGTCTTCATTTGTGACAGAGTACTGGCTGTTCAGCCTAATAGTCATAATCAATAAACATGATATCTTCAGAGCTCTATACAAAACTGAACCCGTGACGCCAACCATCAGCATCAACGTGTTTTGTACTTAAAGCTTTATTCACAAGGGTCTAACCAAAAATAAGAGGTGACGCCAACCAACGAATTGAGTTGTTTCGGCGCAGAGCTATTGACTGCAAGCTTGAAACCGACGGAACCCGACCTGTCAGACCAGCAATACCAGTTCTGCGGGCCCCTGGTACGTTACAAAGCCTAGTAGTCACATTGAACTGGCTTAAAATCCCCGGAACTCTATACAAAACTGAACCTGTGTCGACAGCCATGACGAATTGACTTGTTTTGAGCGCAGAACGCAAAGAGGTGAAAGCAAAACTGAACGGCGACGCCAACCAACGAATTGACTTTATTTGGCGCAGAGCTCTTCGTGTGTCACAGACTGACGGAGAGTTGAGCGAGCAGTCCTGTGCAGAGTTGCGTGACGAAGTCTTTATTTGTGACAGAGTACTGGCTGTTCAGCCTAAAAGTAATATTCAATAAACATGATATCTTCAGAGCTCTATACAAAACTGAACCCGTGACGTCAACCATCAGCATCAACGTGTTTTGTACTTAAAGCTTTATTCACAAGGGTCTAACCAAAAATAAGCTGTGACGCCAACCAACGAATTGATTTGTTTCGGCGCAGAGCTATTGACTGCAAGCTTGAAACCGACCGAACCCGACCTGTCAGAGCAGCAATAGCCAGCTCCGCGGTCCCCTGGTACGTTACAAAGCCTAGTAGTCACATTGAACTGGCTTAAAATCCCCGAAGCTCTATACAAAACTGAACCTGTGTCGCCAGCCATGACGAATTGACTTGTTTTGAGCGTAGAGCGCAAAGAGGTGAAAGTAAAACTGAACGGTGACGCCAACCAACGAATTGACTTCTTTAGGCGCAGAGCTCTGCGGGGGTATCGCGGAGGGCTGTACGAGCAACCTCCATGGAGGAGCTCCGCAGAGCTCCTCCATGGAGGTTGCTCGTGCAGCCCCTATTGGAAAAACCATTCATGTATTCAGCACCTGTTTACTGGTGTATCATATTACCTGTATGTCTAACCTTCTTCGACGAACGAAGGACTTCAAAACTGTTTGTATCACTTGTACGAATTTGTGATGGTCAAGAATACGGTTTATATTACCTGAATGTGTTATCGTAGTTTGTGTTGTGTGAACAATTTCAGAAAATACTTTGTCTGTCTAGAGTTGAAGACCTACCCGTGGCTGACAATTAATACCATTTTCCTTACAGTGGGAGATAATTTTAGCCTAACCGTCATCCTATCCTAATATAATTTTTTGCATACAAGGCCCTGTACCCATGGAGTGGCTATGGAAGCCTCGGTATGCAAATAGTGTACACAGGGCAGGTCATTTTGGCCTGTTGCCAGCTTTGAAGAAAACAAAACATTTAGTGTTCGGCAGACTGATTCGGTGGCTCAAACAAAGTCGACAAAATCAAAGTCGAAATGAAAGAAAACATCAGTAAGAAGTTCTTTAAAAGTCTACAAAAGGAATACTTTGATTCCGTTGCTTTTGTTTGTGCTTAGCGACATCGCATTTTTACCTTCGCCAAGAAGATTATGTTTTCAGTAGCGTTTGGCCGTTTGTCCGTCTGTCCGTTTGTGAACAGCATAACTCAAGAAGCTTAATATGCATTGCCATGAAACTTGGTAGGTACGTAGGTTCTGATGAGACCTAGAAATGATTAGATTTTGGGCCCCCTGGTGGCTTTTGTTGGTACTGCAGCAGAACTTCCGGTTTTGATATCTCGCGATCTGGACATGTAGGGTCACGAATTTTGTTTGGTAGATAGTTCTTGGGGTAGGGAAGAAGTGACATGTGTTTAGGCACCCCTAGCGGCTTGTTATGGAACTGCAGGAGCATTAGTCGACAGAATTTTTTAAGGAGGATAACTCAAGAACCGGTGGACGGATTGTCGTGATTTTTAGTATTCAGGTAGCTGAAGTGATGCTTGACATAATCAAATGACAATTATGCAAAGCAGGCGCTAATTTGCATAATTAATGAGGAAATTCTATAAATCTGCTATGTTCAATAATAGGACCTAAATAAAGACCTAATTTGCATAATCAATAGGAAATTTTTATAATTTCATAGTTGTAACTGCTGGGAATGTCAAACCTGCCACATTTGGAAGTTATGTGAAGGCGAACATCAATAATTTATTAACATCGTTTGTATAATTTATGAGGAAGTGCTATAATAGCCTTTTTTAAGATAAGGCTTTTCATTGGTTGGAGAATATGATCAACTGATATAATACATGCAAATGAGGCTCTTTTTTTACAAAATCAATGATTAAAATTGTATAATCCATCGACCGCAAGGGTTAACACCATTTGGCGAAGATATGAGATCATGGAACTCTTGTTCTTTCTTTTTTAGATTTCAGCTAAATTGAGCCAACAAATAATGTTTCAACGACCCGTCCTTCTGTTTGCTTGCGGACAAGTCTTTCAGCCGATTTACCCCGAATGAAAAAAAATGCTTATGAGAATGCTTTAAATGGCATTTTAGAATTCAGAAGTTTAAAATTCAGATGCCAGGTGGTAAATTTCATAGCCTTACCTGCAGTTGATCAATATACACGCAAAGGTCAATGGCTTTTTTCTAGGGTCGGTCAGGAAAGCGTAAAAAACATTAATGGTTTTCTATCCCATACCATGGTTTGAGTAAGTGATGTTGTCTGTTGTAAACTTATATGATATGCCTGACTACCGAACATATTTTGAATCTCTTTGGAGGAGGGCTAGGGATGGCTGTGTACATAGGTGGTGGGTGTAAATTTGGGACTTGAAACATAATATATAAGTGCAGAATATCAAAGCAATCAACACATGTGAATCATGCAAATAAGTCCCCCTCCCCTCTTTACAGAATAAGTGGTAGGTTATAGAAGTGCTATGATATCCCAATGATAAATTCTTGCCAGACAGTGTCTTAAAGGTTTAAACATTATCTCTACTTTAGGACATATCCCCCATTCCAACTACAGTGAACGCTTTAAACCTAGAACAGAAGCAAAACCAGACTGACGCTATGGGACGTCTTGAGGACAACATGGCAGGTATGTTGGTCTAAAACCGTCTTTTCATGTTATAAGGGATGCCTGGTCGTTCTTACGGATTTTATGAAAATGCAGCACTATTTAAAACGAACATCTGAGCTCTTGTCGTCTTGCTCCAAGGTCTAAACGAATATATAATAAAACTTACCCGAAATCGGGTGAATGGTATGCAAAATATAGACTTTTTTATTCAAACTGCTGTCTGGGTTAAGTGATAAAACATCAGGCAGGCTCAATATCTAAGATTGCGGCATCTGGAGAAGGTACGAGGCCATAAATACAACAAGAAGTAGCTCTCATTCTAGTTTTTGTTGAACGAAATTATATAAGTCAGTTCATTGCTTTTTAAAGCAATGAATATTTTGACTTTAAAAAGTCAAAATATCGTTGGCAAAATCACCCAATCAAAAATGAAATATCGATTTGCAATTTTGCATAAGAGCCTACATCTTGTTACATTATTCGTACGTTTTGCTTAGTGTTCTTTGGATTAACCAGCAAGAAAAATATAAAATAGGCAACATGCATCATTTATACGAATGAGGCAACAATTACGTAAGTCATTGCCTAATTCATTATTCATAAATCAGACATACCGTTTTTGTTCATATTTGTGTTGTGTTTGTGTCAAAGTCAAAATGAAATCACTATATTCTCTCTCATTACTTTGCTATTATTGCTGTTATGCGTTACTTGATAAATCCCATAACATAGTAGTTATTTTAGAGTGTAATCTGAATTGTTTAGCATCCAAACACATTCAACATTAACAGGTTAAGAAAAGTACTGAACATATTGTTGCCAACAGGCGTTATAATTATGATTCTTTAAAAACTAGCTGACCAGTGTCCCTCGCCCCCACCTCCCCTGAATGGATTCGTTGATGACATCAAGTCATACAGAGATATGGTCATCATCTTCACATGTGACCCAGGATACAACCTTGTTGGCACATCTACACTGACCTGTCTGTCTGATGGAACTTGGAATGGAACCTCACCAACATGTACAGGTAATACATTCCACAACAACTATACACTGCTGTTCATTTTCAAATTAAATTCTATAATAAGATACCATTTGTATAAATCAAGAGGGGGCTAGTGAAAATACTTGGGCTTCGTCACTATTCTGCCGTTCATGTTATCTTGTGAAATCTAAGTATTCCCCATTGGTCAATGGCCTCGTAAATAGTTTGCGGCTCCTGATACATTGTCGAAATAATTTGTTTTAACTACAGCTGTCCAGTGCCCATTACTGTCGAATCCCATCAACGGCTTTGTAAGTGGCTCCAACTCCTACGGAGACGTGGTCAACTTCACGTGTGAGCCAGGATACAAACTTGTCGGCACATCTTCACTGACTTGTCTGTCTGATGGAACTTGGAATGGAAAATCCCCAGCATGTGCAGGTAAGGCATTCTAGAAACATACAAAATATGCTCCTTTTTTGCTTAATAATATAAAAATATACTATCTTTATCTTTTGTTAAAAATGAAGAGGCACTAGTGAAAATATTGGGGCATTGTAAATGTTTTGCAGCTTATGTTATCATGCTAAATAAATCGGAATGTTTTAACTACAGCTGTCCAGTGCCTATTACTGTCGCCTCCCCTCAACGGCTTTGCGTCTGGCTCAAACTCCTACGGAGAAGTGGTCAACTTCACGTGTGAGCCAGGATACAAACTTGTTGGCACATCTTCACTGACCTGTGGGTCTGATGGAACTTGGGATGGAAACTCACCAACATGCACAGGTAATATGTTTATCTTATCTGGTCGAAAACCTTTAAATTCGAAACGGCCGAAAATTCATTCACATAATCAAATCAACTTGGACTTATTTGAAGCTTCAGAAAGTACTTGATGCAAGAAGCCCGTTTTACACAAATGAGGGTCACTGCTATACATTCGGCCCGCAACAATGTTCATCGCGGATAGCCCCTGAAGGGCTAGAACTACCAAACTTGCGTGAAATAGTTTAATACATGTTCTGGGTGCCATGCATGGCAACGGGTTTATTTTGAAAAAAAAGGATATTCAGAAATTCAAAATTGACGATACAAGATGGCGGATAGCTTGAACATGCATTACGTCATTTTATGACGTCATTTTGATGTCAGCATTATTGTCATGGAAAGGAAAGGAAATGAAAGGTCTCCCGTGCAATGCACTACAGCAGGGGGCTGGTCCGCTGGTAGTGCTGTGTGTTTGACCTTCCCACACCCTTTCTCTTATGTGCTGAGTGCTAAGCAGATAAAGAAGTGTGTACCCTTTTTAAAGTCTTTGGTATGACCCGGCCGGGGTTTGAACTCACGACCTCCCGGTTACAAAGCGAGCACTCCACCAATTGAGCTATTGTACCGGTGTTGTCATGGCCAAGTAGAATGAAATTCAAAGTAAGATTTTTTAAATCATATTGAGTTTAGATCGTAGCGTTCATCCACCAACAGTCATCTGCTAAGTTGCGCTAAATTATTGAGTTTAGTTAATATTCTTGCTATTGGTCCAATAATAAAATTGCATGTTTCAGCTGATAGAAACCTGCAAACTTTTGACTGCCAAGTCGGCTACAGACCTGTTGTCGGGACGTGCATCCGGCTCTCCGTTGGGACAAAGACGTATGATGACGCCAGGAAAGCATGCATTGACGACGGAGGGACACTAGCCATGCCTAAGACGAAAGAACTGGACGTCGCCCTGAGAAACCTGGTCAAAACTGTTGGACTCAACCAAAGTTATTGGATCGGCATAAAGGACGTGGCAACCCTTTTTCGATACAAGAGACGCTGGCAATGGGAGGACGGCTTTGCTTTAGGCAACTACCAGGTATGTGTATACTCTGTTCATCAATGTCAAATTAAGCAAGGACCTGGCAAAAAAGCTACACATGCATTATCCAAATCCTGTTTATTATAAATGGCACGTAGATAACTTAACAATGTTATAGTACAATGCATAATTATAAGATTATTCAAACACAAATGGTACACAAGGACCAACTTTTCCTTGACCACTGTGACTGTCATCAGAATAATATGGCACAAAAATATATGAAGAAATTAGATCCATTTAACAAAATTCCAGGAAATAAAGAGGAGGTGAAGAAGAACATAGGTAACTGAACAATGCGTATATGCTAGGATATTTCCAAATATATCATTCTGTATTCTGTTTCCTTTAGGCATGGTGCCCAGGAGAGCCATGTATCCCGAAAATGTGGAGTTGGTGTTCTAGGAACTGCGTCCAGTACTGGTCGAGTGCTACTGGTTTTCCTATGTGGGACGATATTGGATGCCACAGTAGCAGGAGATACATCTGCCAAGCTCCTGCAATCTAATTCAATAACAAGAGCCAACCACATTTTGTAAAAAAAACTGTGCATCTTATGCTAGTCAACACCAGACCCCTTTGCAGGTTGAATAAATAGTAAAAATCGGCCAATAAATGTAACAATGTTAGCCAGCCATACAGTGTCCAAATTGCCTTCTTAGGCCGATTCCTACTATTTATTTAACCTGCACACTCAAGAGTCTGGTGGAGATCTCAAAACTAATCTTAACGCCCTGATATTAAAAACAAATTGCCTGATATTTTAAAGGGCCATTTAGAATATGTTGTTTCCGTACCACTTAATCCCTTTTCCATAGTAATTCGTGATAGTAAAGTGATCTTAGTAAATTAATATGCATGGAGACTTGAGAATAGCCAATTTCAGAATGGTTTCTTTTAGCACATGGATGATATCAGGAAACTTTTCAAACTGGTATCCATTTGAAATGATCCCTTCTGAACGTATAACATATCTTGTGGGGTATCTAGCATTTGATGAAAAATTATTAGATTCTACTTCCCATAGGCCATTTGTAGATGATTTTGTGCCATTAGAAGTTTGATTTTATCAAATGACTATGAACCATCCCATAGAATTTTATGTTGCTTTATTTGCCCCTTGATAGAATTTTATCTATAGAAAAAAAAAGACAAATAAAAACTAGAAAAGCCAACATTTGCTCGGGAGCAAATGCAGCAGATGGCGTCAACACATCCCCCGTACCAAAAGTAGACTTATCCCCTCCCGCGCAAATGGACTGTTCCTAAATGAAATCTGTCCAATAATCTATACCCCCATGCAGCAATGGAATCTTCCAACGCCCTCTGCTGTTGGAGCATGTAGAACCCTGGTAGAACCCAAACGTTCTATTTAGAACTGTCAGTTGGGGATTTGGGTTTTCAAGCCACACGCAATCGCTGTTTTACTCAAAATAAGGTAAACAACGTATTTTAGAGGGTTAAATGTGAATAGTGAACACTATAGTCTAAGCATTTTGTGCCAAGCTACCTTTCTGCTGAATTTCAGAATTTTGTATTCGTATTAGTGCTTAGTAGGCAAAAATGTACATTTTTGGTCAAAATTAGGAAAGAAATCAATCCCATTTTACAGAATTTTTACATTGTTTCAAATGATAAAAGCGAAAAAAAGTTCTAAAGGAATTGTACAAGGATCTTCCATACCAAATTGATGGTCAATTGGTTTTAATATTAGGGCACAGGAGCATTTTTGGACTGGAAATAGCCAACAAGCCCGGTTTCACACAATTTTAAAGTGTGTCAACAGTGTGAATAACATTCTTTGGACATGTGTCCAAAGTATTTTCATGCCGAATTTCAGGTTATTCAGATTTAATATTAGGGCACAGGAGCAAAAAATGTACTTTTTGTCAAAAAATAGCCAAAAGCTCTATTTTACACATTTTAAGTGGCGTATGTCAAAAGCTTGGATGTCATTCTGTAGACATGTGTCCACGGTATCCCCATACCAAATTTTAGGTCATTTAGTTTTAGTACCAGGGCTCTTGGTCCCAAAAATCGTGGTGTGGCGAAGCCATAAAAATTTCAGGAAATTGGTGGCCTATCACAAAGGATCTAATGTATCACGATATCAAATAATAAGCATAGGCTATTCTATTGAGATTACAACGAAATTTCAATTTCCTCCTTGTGTATAGTGGTCATAGTCATAGGTGCAATTCTACGTCTACACATTCAGGAATGTTGCTCGAAACGTCCTCCGCTAAGAATCCCAAATCTCATCATCATCATCATCATCATGCCGGGCGTCTTGCCCGGACCGAGTTGACTCTCTCCCTTCAGACAGAAAGACGCCAGGCATAATGATGATGATGATAATGATGAAATTTAACATTTGGTAGTTTCAAAAGTTTCATAAGTTTTAAAATCCAGTGCTCACCAATTTTTTACTGTTCCTGGAACAATGTATAGTATTGCTACTCCATTTTCAGACATGACATAAGCTAAACCGCAGAACATAAAAAATACAAAGACCCACAACAACAAACTGATGAATTTGTTTTTAATCCTTAAGAGAAGGTCAACAGATTTAACAATAATTCCTTTTATAAAACTTTAAGAAAATGTTTTAAAGCTAAAACCGAGCACTAAATGTATGCTCTTGTTTACTGTAAATTTCGAGGATGCAAGTCATAGAAATACATATAATTAATTACATCTTATAATCCTTGTATTTGCCTCATAAAATTACTTCTATTTATTTGTTTACCTGCAAATGTTTTTGGTACTGATAGCTGCTGTTGGTAATATTCAAACGACAGAAAACAGAGGTTATTTTGTTGGTATTAAAATAATTACCTTGGATGCTATATGTACAATATCATGGAGTGCTAATCATAAGTAGATCTCTTGATCATAAATAAGTCATCTGACAATGTTTTCTAATGCGAAAGCCATCATTAATTAAATTTACTCTATAGATCATTCGGTATTGATATGGCTATTTTACTTCATGTGGAGTATGCGGAGTGAGGTTGTGTGCCCTAGTCAGGTAATTCTGTTTACCAACTATCCACTTATAGCATCCTTCAATAGAGCCTTGTGTCTCAGAAACAATTTTTCCGTTTTCTTCCGCCTTTGGGCCATTTTTTTTGGGTCATTTAATCCTTGCATGGTAAACAGTGCCCGTTCCAGTTCCAGTATCCGTCCGATGACACTTTCATAAATTGCTTCTGTCTTACTTACAGCTGGTTGTAGGCCTAGATTCAGGCCTAGATTCAGGTACACGGGTAGGTGAGCTATACAGAAAAGGATAAGGAATTTCAATGAATGAAATACCTTAATTGTTCGTTTACGCTTTTAACCCTAAACAGTACACCTGGGGTCCGCGCGGACCCCAGCACTATATATTCTGTAATATCTTTTTTGTTTCTAAAGATTTTTTTTCTGAAATTTTAGCTAATTGTCACCCACAAAGTTGTCTCTCAATACAGTGCAGAAAACTCCGTTTCTACCATTTATAAAAAAAATTATTTCTGATTTTCTTTTGGGGTCCTGCGCGGACCCCAGCCGGCTTTCGATCATAATGGATACACTAGCGTTCTTATACATTACCTTATTTCCGTTTTTATATATTTTATGCACTCATCGTATGTCTACCAAGTTTTCAGATAATGGTGTAGTAATAGAATTAGATTTTAATCTTTGGTGTAATTATGACGTCATATGACGTCAGAGCTAATAATATAGTCCGCCATATTGGATTTTGCCCAATGACGTCATCAAATTAGCATATTCTATGCATATTAAATGATCTAACTTATATTCAATTATGTAAGATGCTATTAATGTTGGAAAAGAAGTGTAATTTAATATAAAATTTTTATGTCTAAACCAAAATTACTTCTATTTTCAAAAAACTGCCTGCTAGAAACCCGTTGCCATGGCAACACAAAAAAACATCAACTTACTAGTATTAAACTAATATGAACTTTTTTCCAGAGACATTTTAGGATAGGTTTCCAAATTTGATACTTCTAGCGCAAGCCGTTTAGCCGCTATCTGAGGTCAAAGTTGGGCCTCAAAAGCCCCTTCAGTCTGAAATCGGGTATTTCTTCTTGTCTTCTTTTCTTCACCAAAAAATAGAAAACGTTAAAAATGTATGATTTTTGCATGTAATGTGGACACAGAGGTTCCCACATCAGTTTGTAAAACAATTCAGCTGGTAGCATGTTGATAATTTCTAAAAATTAGCAAAAAACTGTTCTGGGGTCCGCGCGGACCCCAGGTGTACAGATTAATCAGTCCGGGAAGGTGTACTGTTGAGGGTTAGCACAAAACACAAACCTACGGCTACTTTTTATTCTAAGACAACGAAGCACTTTACATTCTTGCAAATCTTATCTGATTTTCTAGCAACTTGCGTCGTCGTCATCGTCAGTGTTGTTGCCAAGGGCAACATAAGTATTAGCAGATATTAATATTGCATCATAGACACTTTTTGTTAAAGTTTGGTTGTATTCCATTAAGTTTTACGGAAAAAGAATTTTTGACGGTCTTACCCCCAAAATCATATAAATGACGTCATAATGGCGTCATAATTACACAAAAATTGTTATTATGAATTAATTTCATTACTACACCATTCGCTGAAAATTTGGTAGCCCTACGCTAAGTGGTTGTTGAGTTACAGGGAGCGGGCCTCAAAAGCCCCCCCCCCGTCTGAGCCTGTCCCAAAAAGCCCGGTCTGAATAGGGTTAATGAGTTTATGTCAGCCCAAAGTAGAATTTTTCAAAACTGAAATTGACAGTGGATTGTTTGGATCCGTGTATCTAAAGATATTTTAAAGGAATTTGCTGAAGTTTATTCACAAACATTGTGTGTGTCCTCTTTCGGTATGCCATCTTGCCCTGTTTAGTTACAGCAAGGTACATTGTATGCTTTAAAATTGTGATAACGGAAATTGTACTATATAAAACAAACAAAAAACACCAACCTACATGTATTACGTATTAAGTCAATTGTGAACTTTGTTGAATGAAGTCAATGGAGAACTTTGTTGCAAACCTTACCAGATTTCCCAGCAACTGGCACCGTAGCCACATTCTCATCATCTTCTTCTTTAACATTATCAGATGATTGTTTTGTGCTTATCTTCTCAGCTAAGCAACAGAATAAAATGGATGTAAACAACACTGTGATGGGAAAACCTGAGCTGTATTCATTATATAAGTATAATAAAACTGTCTGACGTAAAACATCTAAAACTAGAAAGGCCAATATTTGCTTTGGAGCAAATACAGCGATGGGTTCACCACATTTTACGACATGGCAGGGAAAGAATGAGAAACACAAGGGAAAACAATGATTTACATTGATATAACTATAATATGAAGTAACATACAACTAAAACAACAGTTGGATAGCTATTCCCTACTTTATTGGTTAGGATTTTTAATTGCATAATGCAAACTGTTGATTTTCAAAATAAAATAAAAAAACGTTCATGCCCCGCATTCCAATGCTGGAGCAGAAAAGCTTGAAATACCTACCAAAACACTTGAATAAAGACATACTGTCAGTATGGAAATGCTCTGTGCAGGTGTTAATCAAGTTAAATCCCAACAGCCAATCAGCAAGAAGTGCTCTGTGCAGGTGGAAATGCTCTGTGCAGCCTGTTAATCAAGTTAAATCCCAACAGCCAATCAGCAAGAAGAATAGAGGAAAGCTGCATGCCTATTGGTTGATGCCCTGCATTCCATTGTGATGACTCATGCCCAAACGTGGTAAACAAGGCACACTAACACAGTAATACATTTGCTATAACACAGCCAAAAAACTCAAATAAAACCATTCTAAAAGCCCGTATCACAAAAATTTAAAAAACGCCTAGGGGTATTTGCCCACTGTACCTCCATACCAAATTTCAGGACCTTAGGCCCTAAAATGAAGAAGCTGAATCCATTTAAAAAATGGCAGGAGAAGAAGAAGGAGGAGAAGGAGAAGGAGGAGAAGAAACATCAGAAAAAGCAATATGGGTTCACCACCACTTCGTGGTGTGGTGAACCCATAAAAAAATCTGAAGTCAAATGGCTCGTGTAATTACCCTTACTTCAGCTAATGGGTGGTACCGGTATGCCTAAATAGCTCAACCGACCTCAACCGGCCGCGTAATGGGTTAATTTGCAGTATACATGGGCCAACAACATTTTCCAACGCTCTAGATACATTGTCTATGCTTGTATAAATGGAAAAACTCTGTAACTCTGACGATTTTACCAGTTTTTTAAAAGTTATTCATCGTTGGGCCATCGTTGGGCCTGCATGGGGAATCTCTGGACACATTTTGCTTTAAACAGGCAACAGAACGCAAAGATGTTGGTTTATAGATCATAGTAAAGCACAAATACTATCATAACCAAGTCATAATAGCTATATACCGAGTGTTTTCCAGCCTGACATCCAAGCTGCTAAAGCACGTACGCATACCGGCTTGACCTCCATTGACCTCAAGGAGGAACCAACGAACCTTGGGGGGTGGCTAGACAGATCATTTATTTCAATAGTTTTATGTCGATCCCTTTATGCTCTTAAATTTCATTCATACAAGCATAGACAATGTATCCAGACCGTTAGAAAAGGTTGTTAGCCCATGTATACTGCATATTAACACATTACGCGGTCGGTTGAGGTCGGTTGAGGTCGGTTGAGGTATTTAGGCAGACCCAATTCAACAAGGTCAGTACCACAGAAGGAGCTTCACATTAATTCTTGAGTCTGGATCTGGTTGTACACATGTAACACATATATGTGTAGCACATACATTTATGTGCTGTTTGGAATGCCATCAGCTATCTGATCTTGCTTTCATCGAGCACAGCATTCAGTGCAAATCCCAAATCCATCCTAGGGCTTGATTGATTGATTGAACTGCAAAGAATAGTGAAGGCTTACAATGAGATTTTTAGAGCTATTTTATTAGAAATACTGAAGATCATACAAGTTCCGCCAAACTAACCTGATTTCCCTTTAGGGGCTGTAGGCTGATCGTCATCATCTTCTTCTTTATCATCATCTGATGACTGTTCTTCACTTAGCAACTTTTTGTTCTCGGCTGTAAAACATTTTTTTCTTATAAAGCACGTAGCATAAAAATGAAGAATTTCTTTTCCAACAAAGAAATGCTGTATGTAAAACAAACTCTGTAGCACTATATGATTTAAACCTTTGTGATAGCACAATAACATTTTTAAGTCCAGGTGTAAATATTAATCAAGCAACAAAGTGATGGAGAGCGAAGTAACTTAGTGCCACGTAGAAGAGATATCGCAGGTGGTTGTGGATGCGTTATTGGATAGGCTATATGATACGTTAATGCCCCACCTTGTTCTTGAAGTATATGCTGAGAAAATTAATGGTCAGGTGCTATAACAACCGCATATACCACCCCGGACGCTACGCTCACTTGGTGGTTTATTCGGGTTAATCACCTGGGGAAGGGTATTAACCCTTCATTGACGGACTCTGGATGCCCCCGCGTCCGTGAAACATGTAGGTTTTTATGACTTCGGCTATTCGGTTAGCCGTAACACTCGTTGGCGATGGTAATAATCAATGACACATCTCTCCAGATCCGTCATCAGGACTTCAAACCACAATCCACTGATATGCAAGGTACAAAAGCACACCCATGACTAAAACAGATCCCTGTTTGGAGGGATACCCCCTTTCCCAGTGGTAATAAACTCAAGCCCGTCATGTTTTAGGCTCATATACCAACCTTCTAACATCGCCCTTAATTCTAACTTGAAGCGATCAACTGTTTCTTGAAAAAGTTTGTGGTCTTTTAACACATCCTCAGTAAAGAACTTGTGCTTTAGGTCCATAATCCTGTCGTTCACACTGTGGTCACTGTCATCTGCAGGATGACCTTTAGCGCCTGGAAAGAGGAGAGGTTGAATGGTAAAATTTGTACATACGCTAATCTCATGCCAAAAGTGCAAATGTCCTAGATAGATGGTACAACAACTGTACAAGGTACAACATCGTAGTGCTTTCTTTTTTCCTTATTATAAATAAAGAAGGGGAGTTGATGAACACCCCCCTCCCCGTCTTAGCTACAGATTTTTTGGACGCTAGCCTCCCGTGCGTGCGTCTGTAGCGAGAATGCCTGGCTCCACTTCTTAATAGTCTGTTAGTTTTTCATAAAGGAGCTGAATACCATCTCGGTTACAATTTTTAAACAAAGACAAGGAGGGGCGAGGCCTTAAAACTCTTGCAGTTGTTGAAGATGTTTATGGATATTTAATCAGTCTGATCAAAGCTTATAGTTTTAAAAGCATATTATAATTGCATACCACAGAATCGAACAAAACAAGCCTGGAAAAGTTTTCCCATAATTGTTCACTTAAATTTAGATTGATTCAAACCTTCTGAGCTAGAAGCCTTTGTTTCCAGATGCTGTTCCCCAGACCCACTTGGCCCTGCAACATCTAGATCTGAGTAGGCCTTGAAGCGTTTTCTTGCCTGGATAGACTCTTCCTCATAGGGGAAAGCCCTCTTGTGTTGAGACGTGACAGGTGGGTCAATTTTAAGGTCTGTAAAAATTGCACTTGCTTAATGCTACTTGAAGAAATTTTACTTTATTCATTTTCTTTATTTAGGTACACAAGACAAAACTAATGACAACCTTTGTTAGATGTGCTTTAAAGACATATATATGGGTATGGCATTCACGGCGGTCAAATTCAACGGTAAAGTTTCCAATTGCGGATAGGAACCAGGTTACCGGGGTTCCACGCTACGTTAAATATGTTCTTAAATATAAGAAACAGATTCACGTGGAATCTTTTCTACAAATGTCATAAATCTGCACTGCATGTACGTCAAATGTTTTTGTTTTGGTTACAGTGCTGAAATGTATATCGATATTATCCAAACAACTGATTTAAACCGGTTCTAGATAAACCCCCAAATCCTCAGTTTTTGCATTTCATTAAACATTATGACAAAATTTTAATTTTAGTTTTAACCTTAAAAGGTTTGAGCCGGACAAACTTTTTTAATTTAAAATATTAAGTGTTTCTAAAGCCGACAAAAATTGCAAAAAATGTAATTTTTCAACTGCCAAGGCCAAAAATTCCTGAATGCCACCATCTTTTTAAAAAGCGTCCGACACAAATCGAGATTTTTGTCTTGTCTACAATTTAAAGCATTTTTAGGTAAATTGCAATTGAAATACCACGATTGCAAACATGTCAGGCCGCGTGATTAAGTGGATGGGATTATTCAAATCTTCAAAATTTGACCACCGTGATTGTCGAACATATCCATAAGAATTAATTGCTTGGTCGTATTCGGTTCCTTTGGCAGGACGAACTAGAATTACCTTTCATTCCAGACTGCATCATCTTTATAAAGTAACCCTTGTTCCTCTGTTCTATCCTGTTTCATTGGCCTGTTCCCTTACCTGGCTCTTTCTTTATCCCTGAGTCTGTCTTCATCTCTGGGTCTGTTTCCGCTCCTAGGTCTGTCTTCTTTCCTTCGCCTTTCGCCTCCTCTTGGTTCGTCTTCATAACTTGGTATCTCGTTGTCCCTGGATCTATCTCCCTCCCTGGCGTTTGTTTCCGCCCATGGTATTGCCTCCTTGCTGTGTGTTCAGCATCCAATAATTCCTCTATTGCGACCGACATGCTCTTGTGGGCCGCCTGTATTTGAACTAAAACAAAAGTTCATGGTTCTTATTCTCTTCTTTTTTTAAACTTCGCAATATATAATTGAGAACGAGAGGAAGATATCCATTGTGTACATGAAATGTAATTTGAAAGATACCATAATTTAGTAAATAAAAAGATACCATAGTTCAATACTTTGAAGTGACTTCCGGAAATTTCATGTTTAGTCAATGACTGTGATAAAACATAATTTTTTAAACAAATAATTTTCTAAATGAAAAGATACTATACATAATACTATAAAACTTTGTA
The DNA here is from genome assembly GCF_001625305.1 of Branchiostoma belcheri. Taxonomy (NCBI): domain Eukaryota; kingdom Metazoa; phylum Chordata; class Leptocardii; order Amphioxiformes; family Branchiostomatidae; genus Branchiostoma; species Branchiostoma belcheri. The sequence goes on along the minus strand of NW_017803424.1, from coordinate 238,743 downwards.
GTAGCTTCCGGAAATTTCATGTTTAGTAAATGATCATAATAAGCATAATTTTTTTAAGAAATAATTTGCGATACAGTAATTGCAACAGTCAGCAGTAGCTCTCTTTATTAATTCCGGGTGGAAAATATTATCAAGTGATATAATGCATGCAAAAGAGTTTCTTAGTTGCATAATCAAGGCATTAAGCAAGTCAGTCCATTTTCTCCCACGAAGTAATTGAATATTTTGCACTCTAAAAATTATCATAATAATTTCATAGTTAGCGAAAGGATTATAGAAATTTTTGGGAACCCCCATCTGAATTATTACTTATTATGCTTACCTAGCTGGTCCATAGGTACTGCAGGGTCCATGAAGTCCAGTTGTGGGCAGGTTGCCTTGTGAGATATCGGTTTACAGTAGACTGGGAAATCCTCACTCAGGCCCTGCTGTTTGCCTGCCGTTGATGCTAAACCCAAATAAATCAAATTCACTGTAATACCATAATACGCTTAATGATTAATCATACAAAGATGCCATTACATATTTTTTGTTTAACGTTACCAAGTATGAATTATTATAGCATTCTTGTTATTGCATTGAAAGTTGGCTTTCCGTGTCATTATACATTCGTAAAAAGTTTTTTTTTTATTTAAAAAAACAGCGCTATCATTGCACGCTTTTCTTCTTGGCAAAATGACAATAACAGTGTGCCAAAAACATAAAGAAGAAACAAATTTCAGATAGACATTTAAGACCAAGACGTATGCAATTCTCTGATTTTGCTGATTACGTCTAGACAAAACCATTTTCAATCATCTATAGATGAAATGTTGGGTGCGGAAGTATTATTTTGTGTATACACAAAATAATACTTCCGCAATAATACTTGTGTATACACAAAATAATATTTCCGCAATAATACTTGTGTATACACAAAATAATACTTCCGCAATAATACTTGTGTATACACAAAATAATACTTCCGCACCCAAAATTTCATGTAATAAAAGAGAAACATTCACCTTCGAACTTGGGACCTCCAAGTCTCACCATCCGATAACCATTATCTATAGGGCTGGTTAGAAGCAGATGTTGACGGCAGGCGTAAAAATCCCCCTTGTCAATCTTAATCTCCAGGTCTGTATCCGTTTCTACGGAGGAAAGTCTGGCCTGTCGAGCAAACAGGTCCTCCAGAAATCTATTGACTTTTCCAAGTTTATAGTTCATCCACAGTTCACGCAGACCATCCAGGTCGTGGCAAGAGATGATGAAGACAATGCAACCTGTCTCTTCCTTAGTAGGGTTTGTGAAGAAAGGCCATCGTGCTTTGAGAAACTGTATCAACCCTCTTGATCGTGCCTCCACCTTGATAGATATGCCTGGATCCCCTAAAAAGAGATGTAGTATCCATGTAATTTAGGAATACTTTATGATGACGAAGTATATCTATCTCTCTATTTATCTATATCTATATCTATCTATCTATCTATCTATCTATCTATCTATCTATCTATCTATCCATCCATCTATCTATCCATCTATCTATCTATCTATATAGATATATAGACATAGTTATATAGATAGATATATAGATATAGTTATATAGATAGATAGATAGATAGATAGGTAGATAGAAGTATATATATATATATATATATATATATATATATATATATATATATATATATATATATATATATATATATATATATATATATATATATATATATATATATATATATATATATATATATATATATATATGACGATTTACACAAACATTTGCGAATATTTCTTACCCATTTCTTCTGGAAGGCTGCTGATTTTGTGTTCGCTATTGTTGGTCAAAACACGGAATCTGTAGTCACCATTATGCTGAACATTTATTGTGCACTTCTGTTGTGTTGTTCTGCAGTATTCTGTCCATGAATTCAGCGTTCTGTCTTTACCGTGGATGCACATTTCAACGACATATTCGTAGGAGGCTGGGTTGACATCAGGGGCTGGTTCAGGCTCTTTCCATGTCAACGAGAGAGATATGTACGTGTGTGCGGTCTGCCACCCTTATCATTCTTGGTGGGTATGGTTGATCTATTAGTGATTAATAAGAACAATTAGTACGATTAACAAGTTCTAAGATAAGATACTGTGATGAGATCCCACACAAACACCCTTGCAATTATGTCAAAGGTCTGTATAAATTGCGCTAGGCGTATTTCACAAGTAGGATTACCCCCCCCCCAAAAAAAAAAAAACGCGGAATCTTTTGATAAAGATGACATGCTGGGAAAGAACAAGAAGAAAGGTCAGCGAAAATGATTACATTTCCCGTTACATATTTTAAAGGGAGTGAATTGCAATATCTTGTTCCTTTTTACTGTATTGTCTAACGCGTTTATCCCAAAAACCTTGCAACACCTTATAAAGAATACTCACTTTGCTCTCTGGTTACAACGTAGAGTGGTACGGATCTCTCACTAAGGACAAGCTCGCCTCTCCTGTCTAAGGCTGATCTAATACAGAAGTGGTATTCTTCATATGGCGCCAAGTCGACAACTGTGAACTCTGTGATTGTAGCAGGCAACATTTTCCTGCGGCCCTGTGCAGACATCCACTTGCCTTCGTATGCAAAAGACTGTTCCAGACGGTAGCCATTGATCTGTTTCGAGCTGACTTTTGTCCATCCTAACTTGACACAATCATTCTTAATTTCAGAAACGTTTAACCCGTCTGGAGCCTTAATGCTTCCTGCAAGATATAAACAGACACAGTCAGTGCACATTGCTTGAACACTATACACCACTAGGATATAAGGATGGGTGAAAGTAGTCGACTGAGTGAGTTGATGATGATCTATATAATACAACATCAGCACTGTGTGTAAATACGTTGCTATGCATGTGTTGAATTGAATCACGTAGCAGGCATGTAAAATTACAAGAATGCTGCAATGCTCAAAATTGAGATTTTATGCAGTATTGATCTAACTGGAGACTGTTATATCATGAGCCATTTTATTTCTATATTAAGCATTTTGTAGAAAGAAAGTTCTATCTGAATTTTTGTCCGGTTCATTCGGAATAGAACTACAACTTTCTTCAAAATGCACTCAGCGTCTGTAGGTATACACATATCTGAGAATCCATACTTGTGGCATGGAATAAACAAGCTGTGCAACAAATCCAAATGGGAAATTCGAAATTTGTGCTCATGTATAGGTGGGTATGAAACAGACCGTTTTAGAGATGTATTTTACTACCCCTCTAGAATTATGTCTACATTATTCATTTTAACGAGACATTTTAAGCTGTTAACTTAACACCCCTTACTTTTTTTCAACAGTGTGTGCTTGGCATCCTTCGTTACTTTGCTCTTCCTACTGGTACTTGCACCTACAGAAATATTGATAATAAAACATGGATTATTTCTTAGTAAGGTGAAAATGAACCATACGAATTAAAAATACCGAAGGCAACACCTGTTCAGTGAGCTTGAATTAATGAACTAAACCATTTCAAGAGAATGCGAATATTCTACGTATGTTTGCATCCATTTTGTGCAATAAATATATACATTGCTGGTGTCGCAAATTCACCCGACACAAGTCGGACGCTTTAAAAACAACAGCTCCTGTAAAAGCATGCATTCTGCCGGGGAGCTTAGCCTCCTTCGCAGTCTTGTTGGGTGTCGGCGTTATTTTTGTGAGCGACGCGAGTAATATGCCGCCGCGAGGGACGATTTGCTGCCGAGGGAGTTTTTGCCACGGAGAGAAGGTTTCGCGCGAAACCTCCCCGGAAAATCTCCCCGGCAGGCTGGATGCTGTTACGGGGTCTGTTGTTGAATAGAATGGCCAGACCGCGGTAACCTACTAGTACTAGATACTAGGGTATACGCCCTACATGTTCAACGTTAAACTCGCCGAGATTGTAGATTGCAGATGATATTATCTCAATCAGGATAGAGTTCTAATCAAACGTAATACCATCGGACTTTGAGACTGGAAGGTCGAAACGAAGAATGGCATTTTGATGGAAATTTTCTAGATGCCAACATAAATTGTTAATAAGTAGAGAAGGGATTTGACCAACTTAGTGCCACACTTTGTCCGGCATTATTTTACACGAAACCCGCACAAAATTATAAGTAAATAATAATTATTATTGATAACAGCAATAAAGAAATAAAAATGCAAAATCCATCTGGGTAAAATTTTATCAGAATCTTTCTTGGCCTTTGTTGTGGATTTAGATTTGGTTGTTGTCTAGTATACGTAGCGCCCCTTGGTCTCTAAAGATTTCCTAAATCTCTGTTGGTCATGACTTACACTGTTTGCGGGCATACATGTAGACTTAGTCTGGGCGAAGGAAAATTGGCAAATGGGCAAACATGGCAAGTTTGTACATGTAATGCCCATTCCCACTCTAATAAAGGAACTCATGATGGTGCCAAATACCTTCCTTTGCCCTTTCTTTGTTGAGATATCGGCAGTGTTAGAGCTCCTTGTGCACCTTATAACCCTATCTAGACTGAGCTTTTTAGGTATCCGTGTGGCTTATTCACCCACCCACCTCGGATCTTGTGAACGGTATATCATATGAACACCAATTATCAGACGATAGTGTGAGAGTAATATTTAATAAAAAAAAAACGTTTGATATCATTATGACGTAAGAAGACGTCATAATGTCGTCCTCCATGTGATTGTACTGCCTAAAGCCATGTAGATACTATTAGGTTATTCTATTAGAATCTTATTAAAGTGTTTATTATAGAATAGGGTCTACTAAAACGTATGCTGTCGATAGCAACATAAGTGGCGTCATAAAATGATGTCATGCATATTCAAACTATCTACCAGCTTGGATCATCAATCTTTTTTCAACATAAAGCCTAAAAATACAAAATAGAAATATACAAAATAGACAAAAGAGGTTCAGAGACTTCTCTATCTCAACACATAATAACCACCCCAGGCCCAGTCCACTTTCATCTAAAACAAATGCTCCATTGGTTCCCAAAATAGCAGAATTGAATCCATTTAACCCTCAAACAACCGTAAGAGGTCAAACTGACCCCAGGCGTATATAACTACGTGCCATTTTGTCATTCCTTGTCGAAAACGAAATTCCTTCTATACGTTTGTTTGTATATATGATCTCATTCATGTATTACCCCTAAAAAGTACCAAGTCAAAAACTAAACAGCAAAAGTAATTAGTGAGTAATTAGGTGTGAATTACCTCAACATTTTACTGATAATAATGAGCAGAGATAATTCACACCTAATTACTCACTACTCATGTAGTTACACGTGCAGCTTTACAGACGAGTTACAACTACGAGAAATGCGATATAAATCAGCTAAATTCCGAGGTAGAAGTTTAGTCGAAAGTCAAGCGGAATGTGTACTTCAAATGTGAAGAGTTAATAGTGTGCTACGAGTGCAAGACGAAACGAAAATTCGGCGTCACATTTTTTTAAAGCATTCGTGTCTTTTGCGGCAAAAACTACAATTAAATGGCTTCCTGGACTCCACTATTCTGGGGGCGATGACGCCGAGCTTGGCTATAAGCTGGTTCACGGGCGCCCAACAAGTTGGCGTGCAGCGGCAAACAAGTTGGCGTGCAGCGGCATGTTGGTTGACGGGCGTGGTGCGTGACATTATTATAAACCTTTTGAAGTCATTTTTTTTACTCCGTGAAGGAGGTCTGGACATCCTGACGGAGTGTTGTGAACAGCCGTTTTTTTCTTGTTCGCAGTCAAAACACTGGGTTCCCTTTGTGTGTGTAATCGGCACGCAATTTTATACGCCGTCTGCGGGAATGCCCGTGATGATGCACGAATGTGTATTTTTGGCGACACCTGAGGAGCGGAGGCATTTTTTATAGTATTGCGATTGAGATGAAAATATTTAGAAAATAGAAAAAAAATTCCTTTTTTTGCGCACCTATTGTTGGCGGCCCCAGGCGGAGTAGGCCGGGATTGCCGGAATGTTCGCCTTGGGAGAAGTCAGGAAGTTTACGTCAACACTTGACAAGTGTCTTAATTACATGTATACTGCGCCGGTGCGTGGACAATATATCGCAGAAGGGCTAAATGGCCTTGGAACACCCGCTCCAAGGGCTGGATTTATATTTTGCTTGCAGCGCCACTGGGCTTTTTGAAAGTAAGATACTTTCCTTAAGATAAGAGGCTGTTTGATGCACCACCATCTCTAATTTAGTTTATTCCTGCACCTCAAAATACATATGGTTTTGATAAAGATGAAATTGAAGTAATTGAAGGTATTTCAGCCTCAATATTATACGTAACTAGAGTTCCCCGATCTCATACCTTCGCCAAATGATGTTAATCTTTATGGCTGACAAATTATAGATTATTCCCCCTGCTTGTGCAAATAGGATCCTCATTTTCATGAATTATATCAGTTTATCATATTCTCAACCAAAAGACAGTCTTATATTAACAAACAATGCCATTCTAGCATTTCCTCATAAATTATGCAAATGAGGAATACATTATGTTTAATGATGCTCACCTTCACTGTACTTTCAAAGACCACAAGTATGAAATTCCAGGCAGTTATCATTACAGAATTATAAAATTTTCTCATGCAAATTAAGTCTTCATTTACATAACCAATATCTGCCTGTGTCTCTCTCGTTCTTAATTACATATCTCACAAGCTTGAATAGTCCTATGATGTAATGCACCTGATTTATAGAATTTCCACATTAATTATGCAAATTAGATCCAGATTTGCATAATTGTCGCATAATTATGTCAAGCGTCACTTGATCTACCTACATACCAAAAATCACGACGATCCGTCCACCAGTTCTTTAGTTATCCTCTTTTGAATATTTTCAAACAGATAGCCCTGCAGTTCCTGAGCAAGCCGCTAGGGGGGCCAAACTCATGTCACTTCTTCCCTAGCATGAGAGCTACGTACCATCCAAATTTCGTCACCCCAGCATGTCTAGATCATGAGATATCAAAACCGGAAGTTTAGCTGCAGTACCATAACAAGCCGCTAGGGGGTCCAAAATCTAATCGTTTCCAGGTCTCATCAAGACCTACCCACCTACCAAATATCAAGATAATCCATCTAAGCTTTCTCGAGTTATGCTGTTGACGGACAGACACACAGACAGACACACAGACACACGGCCAGGAAAACATAACCTTCTTGGCGAAGGTAATAATACAATAGCGCACATAACGGGTCGTCCCTGCAGTTGCCAGCTGTCTGTACTTGAACTCTGACCCGATAATATGCTAAGTTTTAGGATAGATTGTTCAGGGACTAGAACGACAATCTGACATCAGGGACTAGACCCGAATAATTGAAGTCTTGATTTTGAATGATCTTATATTGTGATCGAAACACGAGGATAGTCTGATAACACAAGACATAGTGAGGGTACAGTGTCGACGTGCCATATACTTTGTATGTGAAGCAAGAAAATTGTGGTTTGGATGTATTGTAGAAGCCGTTGATCAATCAGGTGTGTGCGTGGTACAGGCACTTCCCGGTTACTAGCTGTGCGTCAGTGGCAAATGCATTACCGCACGTAGTCAATGTGGTGCATAGCCTCTTGTACAAGTTACACATATGTTCAAATGGCGAAGTGTTGATTTGATATGACCTTCATTAAGCTCAGGGGAAACAACCTATTGGGAAAACAATCTTTTATGTTGGAGAGTCGACCGGAAATTAACTTGATAGACCCGAATAATTGAAATGTTGATTTTGAATGACCTTATATTGTGGGGGAAACACGAGGATCTGATATCACAAGACATAGTAAGTGTACGCCAGAAAGGAGTTATTCAAGCAAATGGATATGAAAGGGAAAACAGTACCAGTCAAAATGTCACTTAGCAACAAGTATTGCACACAGCAACAATGCACAACACCTTCTTACCCTATAACACGCTGTGTCGCCAAGGTGTTTTCAACACCACACTTGTTGCCGTTGCTGCTTTCGCGGTCAATGTAATATTTCATATTTTGAGGCAAATTGGAATGGTCCAGAAAACCCGTTGTTTGGAATAGCGGGGGGGGGGATCCTTCAAGCACTCGTAAGAGGGGCTGATAAGTGGTACCAATCGAATCTTTAAGATGTTCGCAGCCAAGGTGCATTGTTCTGTACGTAGCATTTCTGCAGTGTAATTTGGCATGTGGTGTGCCATTATGTTCGTGATGATGCACGTCTTTTTAATTTCACCGTAGCACGTGAAGTCAATGCATACTTAAGAAACATCCCTATAATATCGCTGAATGTGATTTCGCCCGGCACCCGGAAGTAGCTTGCAGGCAAGTGTGGGGAGGTCAGAGGTCAACATTACGTAATGTAATTTGTTATTTGAGTTTTTAGCGGGGGATTCGTAGTGTTATCGTCGAAATGGCGACGTACACGATTGGACAAGTGTTGGAAGACATTGAAACTGCCGATTCTGGCAGTAAATACCTCACGTCAGATGAGGATTCCGCAGAGAGTAGTAAAAATGACAGCGATCACGAGGAAGAACAGGATCGTGGCCGCCGGACCGCACGCAGGACCTGAACGCGGGGAACTTGACACTGCAAAAGGTAGCGCGAGGCGAGGCCGTGGGGGCGTGGGTCAAGCCGCAAGAGACGTGGCAGGACGTGGTACGCGGCATGCTCAGGGGGATACTGTTCCTAATCTGCACAATATAAAACTCCACGGAAGATTGTCGCCTATGATTGCTTGTTTTGTTTACATTTGGCCTTGATCTGTAACCTTTTGACATTTTCTTGTTTTCATAAGAAAGGCCAGCAGCGTTTTCATGTATTTTGAACGCATCAGTCATGTATACATCGCTAAAACTTAGTGTCGCGAGCTTGCCCATAATTTTCCCAAAACGCAGTATGCTGGTAATTTCTAACTGCAAAACTAGTAACGTCGTTTTAATCCCTTTTCCGATGTCAAGACGTTCTAACCGCCTGCAACCCACAACCTTGTCGTCCGACCATGGAAACAGCATCTCGGTCAATTCACAAGTTTAAAACTTTCGCGCATCTCCAACCGAAGCTTGGGAAACAAAAGCGGATTGGCCAGGGTTTGCATGTAACTGCGCTCGTAAACAATGAAGCCCGATGATAAGTCTCTGAGTGTCGCCGCCTTAGCTTATTATAGCTGAAAACAAACGCTTACTGCCACGTGAAATCTCTGACTATAGGGCACATGTGGTATTTTGACTCATGAATTTTGATCTAGTAAGGAATTTTTGACCAAAACACTAAAGATTGAAAGGGTAAAGTCTCGCCACCATCTTGATGACAGGCCTTGTTGTTCTATGGAGGCTCATGTCATGGGAATTATACCCTAATTTAGGCCGAATTTTGAAAATATATGATCTTAGATTTCGCAGATATCGAGTTTCATACCATAGAAATAAATTTTGATGACGAACAGAATGACAGACATACAGAGAGAAAAACGCAACTGAACATATAACCTTAATGAATGCCATGGAGGTCATAACTGAACATTTGGAATAGCACAAACAATAGCAGTATTGTTAGGGTCGAGGCTAAGGTAATAGTCGCTTGTGTGAAATGCTATTTGATGTAAGACATGTCTTATATTTATTATTTCACGTACATAGTGGGATAACAATAAACCTTATATTTGTAATAAATGTAGCAATGTTTTGAAGTGCATGCTGTAATAGAACTGAGACCCTTGACATCTTTTTCGTACGCACGCAGTAAGGCACCGTATGCATCGTCCTGTGAACGTTTTCTGTACGCCAATATGCGTATTAAGATCAGGTAAGCATCACACCACTCACACATCTTCAATGCGTTTTCTGTTACGCAGGTCAAAAGTTCAGCAAACAAACAATGCATCTGTCACGTCTTCCCACATACTCGCCGTCTTGATACCTGATCTATTAGTCTTTGTATGAACCTCCCAGGGAAACACAACGTGTGTGTAACCCTTTGAAAATACGTGAAAAAGAATTTCTTAGATATGAACTTTTTAGGCAGGTTTGTTTGTGTACCCCCCCGTTACCAATTGGCAGGTTTAATTTACATGCAATCCTAACAGTACTGCCCTTGTAAGCAGATCAGATGACCCAAATAACCTTAGGCAAATATTTTCTTTGCTAAATCCGATACATTACTTTTCACTAAGCCACAATAGTCACGTAACGGCTCGATAAACATGAAAACATTGAAATCCTTTCATGCAAACCGTCTTTTAGGTACCCCTGCTCAGTGAAGTTTGGATAAAAGTAATTTCTTTTATGCTAACCATGATTACCTCCATGACATGTCATTATATTTTCAGTTGCGTTTGTATGTCATTCTGTCCGTCTGTCTGTCGGTCTGTCTGTCTGTCGGTTGTTACATGATATGTAATTGAGAACGGCAGGACGGATTTTGATTATGTAAAAGAGCAAATTTGCATGATTTATGTAAAATTGCTACCATTATATACTGGTAACTGCTGAGAATTTACTGATTATCATAATTGAAAGTTCAGTGAAGGTTAGCATCATGTCATAAAACATAATTGATTCAAATGAGGACCACATATACATAATTTATAAGGAAAAGCTAGAGTATCATTTTTAAGGAAATCCTGTCATTGGGTGGAAAAAATGATCAACTAAAGATAACATATGCAAATGGAGCTCTTATAATTCGCCTAATCGCAGTGAAAAAATGTATAATTAGTTTGGATGGTTAACATGATTTGACAAAGGTATGTGAGAGGTCGTGCTTGCATGTAACCAACTAGATCATACCTTGTCCATGCAAAATATTGAGGATTTCACCAGTGTGTTGCATGACACTAGGCAGGGGCCATGTAAATAATTTGCATACAATATTTGCTAAAGTGTCTTTTACATGTAGTCTTTACAATGCATAAACTTTACAAAAGCATTAAACTTGTCATTGAGGTATGGTGTCGCCGAACTATAGTTTTACTTTCTTTCCATTCAATTGATCAAGCACATTTCTGCGCGGGCTACTTGTATCTAACCAAGACAGCATCGGTAGTGTTATGGCGGCTAGTGTTACAATAAACACCACACAACAGCACTTAACCTTAGTCTTAACAAGTAACACTAAACCTCAGGCATCTTATCATTATTCATGTTACATTAAATGCAAACTATTTAACATCATGACATGTAAACCGTTACAGTCATGTGCTTTCCTGATTCAAGATAAAACCGTACTGTTGTTAGTTCCAGTCCCAGCATCAAAAAGCTAATTTAGAACCTTACTTTCCCTTGGTGTCGCGGGGGTAAAAACATTACTAATTGACTGCAACGAGTTCAACGTGTTCAACCAACCTTACATACAACGTCTGCCCCTTTGTTCAACAATCCTGCCACTAAAAATTCGCTTCAACTTATATTTATAGTAACGTACCTTCTTGTTCATCTGCAGCAACCTGTTCCGCCTTTTTAGCGTAGTCATGTCTCCCGATTTTTTTCAAGATGTCTGCCAAAAGGGAAAGATCTCCCAGTTTCAACTTGTTTTCTTTTTCCAACTGTTTGAAGATCTCGTGAGCGTTAGCTTTTTCGACGAACCCTTCCGCTAAAATATCACCAGCAACATAGTTACGAAGATTCCTAAGTTCTTCTGTAACTAGATTGCTTGAAATCAGGAGGAACAGATCTTGTCGATCAAGCCTTGTCATCTTGAGAATTCGATCGCACTACACGTAACCGCTTGTCGCCACTGAAGCAAATTTACTCCCTGTGTCAACAGAGAGCAAAGGGCTCCGTTCTATATCAAAGGGGCGGGGGAGGTGCTTTTCGTCATGGAGTTCTTAAAGTTGTCATGCTAGAATCCTGACACCTTTTGTATAAGTAGTAACTCGTACAGAGACACAAACTGTAAACTCGAAACAATTTACAGTGCACTGTCGTAAACCGTGGCGCCTAAACTGGTACTGTAGTAGATTAAATATCCCCTTTTATTCTTAGTATAGTCCAAGGCCGAGCGAGGTTCAAAGGTTAGCCTTTGTCCTGTGGAGCCAATATGGTCTCGGACCGGAGTTTCTTTCACAGTGTGTATATACGACGGACACCCTCAGGCCGAAAACTCCGCCAAGATAATGAGACCGGAACAGCTGTTTCTAGCCGGCTCCCGATACCTGTTTGAACATCGTCTGCTTGACTACTTGTCCTGGCGGCCGCCCAGGCTAGGATATACCGGAAAGGACAAATTACAATCTACTTGGAACCTTGAAACCATGGTTGTTTATTACCTTCGCCAAGAAGGTTATGTTTTCGTAGGCGTTCGTGTGTGTGTGTGTGTGTGTGTGTCAGCACGATAACTCAAGAAGGCCAAAATGGATTGTCTTGATATTTGGTAGGTGGATAGGTCTTCATGAGACGTGGAACTGATTAAATTTTGGGCCCCCTAGCTGCTTGTTATGGTACTGCAGCTGAAATTCCGGTTTTGATATCTCGTGATCTAGACATGCTAGGGTGACGAAATTTGGATGGTAGGTAGCTCTTGTGCTGGGGAAGAAGTGATGTGAGTTTGGTCTCCCCAGCGGCTTGCTCTGAAACTGCAGGGGCGTTAGTTGAAAAATATTTAAAGGCGGATAACTCTAGAACCGATTGATGGATCGTCGTGATTTTTGGCATGTAGGTAGCTGAAGTGATGCTTAACATAATAATATTATAATTATGCATATATTAATGTAATTTGCATAATTAATGAGGAAATTCTATTAATCAGCTGCATTCCATGATAGGACTATTCAAGCTTGTGACATATGTAATTAAGAACGGCAGAAATACAGGCAGATATCGATTATGCAAATGAAGACTTAATTTGCATAATTAATGAGAAAATGTTATATTTACATAGTGGTAACTGCCTGGAATTTCATACTTGGGATATTTGAAAGTTATGTGAAGGTGAACATAATTAAACATAACTTATTCAAATAAGGACCTCGTTTGTATAATTTATAAGGAAATGCTATAATGGCATTCTTTGATAAGATAAGACTGTCTTCTGGTTTAGAATATGATCAACAGATATAATTGATGCAAATATAGGATCCTTTTTGCACAATCAGGGGGATTAATCTATAATTTCTTACTCATAAAGGCTAACATCATTTGGCGAAGGTATGAGATCGTGGAACTCTAGTTGTTGATAAACCAAGCTGACTGTCTGGTACTAGAAGGTAAATACGTGAAAAAGCCGTTAAGTAGCTATTGTTCTCCTAAATCTATTTTAACTAGGTATCTTCCTTTAACCAGGAATCCACACATACACGGACATTCTCTCCATAGAGCAAACACAACTTGTATTGGCTCTCTCCACATATATTCCAGAGTGATCCCTAACGGAGACCAGTGCCCATGCATATAGTAAATATGGTGGAAAACCATAGATCTTACATCCCCTGTTCTTTGATTTGATTAATTATAAATATTAAGCTGTATAAAATCGGCATTGTTAATTGTTCCTAATTGTTTATTATCCTGTTATGAGGGCTCACTAGCGGTTTGGTCCCTCGATGGGCAAAATCGCTTGAGATTTACCCCCCCCCCCCACCACACACACACACCCACACATCGCACCCCCTGATATTCTCCGGGTCTAAATCTCCAGGGTTTAGCCCCAAGGACAAATCATGTATTTTACCCCTTTTTTTTTCAAGAATCTTATTCAAGAAATATGAAACAGTACAAATACAAAGAGAACATGGGTAACAAAAAATTACATAAAAGACACGTTCTGTTATGGTTGACTAAAAGTAAGAACCAAAAATAACTTATGTAAAATGAGGCAAAACAAGTTAAATATGCATAACACGGCCAAAATGAAAAATTAATCTGAACATAAAGTTCCCCACATACCCCGATGCTTCTCCAGCTTCCCTCTCCGAGATGCAATAAGAAACTCTGTCTTTTGGTAAAAGTATACTGATTTTTTAAAGGACTGAAAATGCTCGGTTGGGTTAAGGCGGCCTAGGCTGATATTCATGTTCGAGTTCGGACGTGTGTCTGCACGGTTGCCACATACATGTTTCGAACCCGAATCATGTTCCACCATGTTCGATATGACGTCATTCGAATAGAACGCGTGTTCGAATTCGGGGTTACCGGCGGTCATTTGTATGTTTCCCCTGTAAACCCGCGTTGTTACGCATTTTATTCACGGAGTATGACTTAAACGGCTTTACGCGCAGCTGAAAACAACATAATTCATCCTTAGAGTAATCCATGTTTACGTATTATCACTTTTTTATCAAAATTGTCCGAGGCTATTTTGCATATAAGTCGAAATTTTTTAACTGTGGCGATTTTTTTACGAAAAATGACAGAAAAATAGCTGTTTCTGTCGTTTTTGGCCCAAAAAACAATGTAACTGTCATTTAAAACAAAATAGCCTCGGACAAAAATAATAAATAGGGGGTTGGCTTTCTACTTGTAAAATATCATGATGAAAGGTGTTGTTACCGCTTGCGCGTACAGCCATGAAGTAAACAGCTTTTTTAAACCAAAATGTTGATTTTTAACCCAAAAATTCAGAAGTAGTAAAAACAAACTTACCTTTATTCAGTGTGTTTCAAGTACTACTAGAACTGTGTGAAGTTTAGTTGTGGTGCGACCAAGCTATCAAAAGTTACAGCCATATGTATGAAATACTAATCATAGTTGGCCATAGGCTGCCTTAACCCAACCGAGTGTAGACTTTTATATCGCCTAGAGCGAAAGATAAAGAGTTTACCCAGTAAAATAATTAAAGTCTTTAATCATGTATTTTACCCCTTATCTAAACTGAGATTTTGCACCATCCGGAATAAAGGTTGGAGCATTACCCACGAAGTTTTTTACATCGCATTTTGATGTTAAAAATGCACGTTGTTACATAATTTTTCAATGTTATTTTGTTATAATTAGGGTCCGTTTTCGTATTACCTGTACAGTGTATCGCCTAAAACCCCATCTTAGATAAGTTGAGGTACCTGTGTATTGCATGCAAGGTGCACGTGTATTACCTGGGTGTTGATAATATAAGACATCCGTTTATTAATACATTTACAGCCGTTTAAGATTGTACTGATTACTTTAATATATTAATATGTTCATTTAAATTAACATCCAACCAACGTACAGTTCCACCAACATGTCATTTTTTTTCAGACAGCGAAATTTAATGCCACAGGTGGTGCACATTCACCATTCATTACAGAGTACCAGAAATATATACAAAAAGTTTGTCGACAATAACACTGCCAGAGAATACAAATTTGAAACATATAAAAAACACATACTTAGTATTCTTATAATATCCTGGTGCAGTTTGATAACAGTCTAAAGTTTGTAGTATCACATTCATAACGGACTCAAAGTCAAAGAAAATCTATCAGAGACCAATCACACATCTCTTTTTGACAGAACAATGTCAACGGCATCAATTCTTCTCTTTTTCTTTCTGTTGACAAGCAATACAGCGTAGGTATCCTTGGCAGGTACAGGGTTAGATACCTTAATATAATGTTGTCTTTAGCAAGTTCAGCGTTTCTTTCATTTACAAGCTGCGAGCGCGCTGTCTGTAAGGGAGGGGGAGGTGTTCATAAACTGCTAACCCACGAGAGTTCCCCCTTAGCCTGCGCCCAGCAGATAAGACTTTATCGCGGTCCTGGAAGTTGACAAAGCGTGCGAGCAGGGGTGGGTTGGGACGCGAGGTAGTCGGGCTGGATATTCGATGCACTGCGGCGGTCGGCATAGCGTCCGCGGCCGGTAAGTGTATCTCCTCCGCCAGGAAACGTGACAGGACCCGCGCAGAGTCTTCCTCCTTGTTGAAGGGCAAACCTCTAACGATCACATCCGGCTTCATAGAGTATCTTTCGGTCAATAAGACTGCCCTCACCCTCTCTCTCTGTTCCTCGCGTAAAGCATCGCGGAGAGTGTCCAACTCGCCAGAGTAGAACTCGGCCGTCTTCTCTAACTCCCGTACACGTTCACGTAGTACGTTGACCTCACTAGACAGGCCATCTACTCTTACATCCAAACACTGAATTTGGCTCGAATGCCTATCTCCAACAGCTTCTTGTTGTTTTTTGGTTTGTTCTAAAATAACACTGGCAAGATTTTGAAGTTCTGGAGGGAGCGAAGACAAACTCACAGTTGCAGTTTTTTCGTTGGACGCCATCTTAGGTGTTTTCGTAGGAGGGGGTTCCGCTGAGTGGGGCTGGATTCATCGGCACTCGCGCTGCTTCCAGAGGTCCTATTTCGCTTTTCCATCCAGCCAAAAAGGACAGCAAGACACCACAGAAGATTCGGTACAGTTAGCGTGGAGTACACAGCGTAAAAATGCAGTTTAGATGTGGAAGATGTACAAAAAAGGGAGCTTGGCGCCTAACGTCAGTCTTTCGCCGCCATCTTGGATCAGGCTCCATTACATATCACTTTACATAAAACATATTATAGCTGCGAATTCTTGCATTGAAAGACTTAGGCCACAAAGCCGCTACCGGCCTTGCTGCTGCCTGGCTACCGCTTGCCATGCTCTGTTGCATCCCCTACCAATGAAATGAATTGAAACAATTTCTTAATGGTACTAACATCTTACATTTCAGAATTAGACGGCCGCATGCGCAGCTGACTCTTGTGCAGGCGTATTATACGCTGTTTTCCTGTCATCAATACAAACACAACTGGTAAAAACTCCCCGCAGCGTCGTCTAAAAGGTTATGGTTGACTTTTGACATCATGACCCACACAAATTAGTCTGCTTTTTTCAGAAAACAAAATACAAAGGAAAGACATACGGTTGAAGGATTATTGGGGAAAGATTTTAATCTTTCCAGACACCTTCTCTCTGAACTGGACATCAACATAGATATCACATATATTTACATATATTTACATCCTTGAAACAAGACGTACACAATATTAGTTTGTAGTGTATGTACAGTATCTTCATTTCCAACAAGACTGATTGTAAAAGTTAATACGTTGTACAATTAGTAAGTTCCCAGCATGATGTAATCATTTTGTCGTTAATTTTACCTGTAAGACTAATGATTATGAAATTTAAGCCCTATTATGCTCGATATACGTTCGGTACACTCTTGATATTATGCCATGTATTGTTGTTCGTTGTATTGAGTTATATTCAATAAAGATCTGAAAAAAAAAGAAGAAAGAACACAAGGCGTCGAAAAAAATTCAAAAAAGTCCAAGACAAAACACTTTACTAAAGAAAAAATAACAAACGGCGAAGATATGGTTTTTACCTACTTAAATACGTTCATCTAGGAATTAAATTTACACAACGTCTCTTTGTCAGCAATATTGAAAATGATTAATAAAAGTATGTAACATTTAGTATATTCACCTTTCTTAAAAACATCTTTGCATAATTTGCCCTTTTGAAACAACCCCAGACTTACCCTATTGAAAAACAAAATGTTATTTTCAAACAAACTGCTGCCATGCAGTTAAAAATAGCACATTTTGTCCTAACAAATTAAACATCGTCTCACTCAATACTGACCTTCTTGCCAGGTTGTGGGAGCGAACCCAGCTGAGTAGTTCCCGCTGTCGTAACTCCTCATGACACAATCCTTACAAACAAGTGCAATAAAAAAGAGATAACACGTTAGATATAACAGAGTATAAAAAATGATAAAACAGTTTAAAATCCAGGATTAAAAAGATTACAATAAAACGGATTTCAAAGTATTTTGCCACTCCGACCTAATGCCAAATTTCTTACCATTTGGCAAAAAGACTGAATAAATTGATTCGGTTTAAAGTGATAGCGGGGAAAAGAGGAGAAGGATAATGAGGGAAACATTTTATCGATACCAAAGATAATATGGTATGGACTAAAATATAGAATAACATTAGTCTTCACTACAAATGGTACGGAGCTTTAAATCAATGGATGTTTGGAGTATTTTAACTGTAAGAACGTACATTTGTAGAATCAGTATTTAGGCCACAGGAAGTAAATTTCATGGATGACATCTTCCGCAGACTCCAAATCTAGTGCGAGAGGGCGAAAAAAACGGGCCAAAAAAACAAGGTTCCTATATGACATCATAGATCCTGTTAAAAAAGGAATGATACTTATTGTGCTAACTTTACTACCAATTATCACAGCATCCATTTGTCACTGAAACAACATTGAAAAAGAAAACAGTTCAATCATTGCACACATGGTTTTTATTCAGTGGGGACAAGAATGAAGAATGAAATACATCTCTGCATTTAGTACAAGTCAAAACAATAAATCAGAGCCTTGTCTTGTCTTCTCTATTCATGTTTATCTGCCGTACACGTTCAAGGCATGCCATTTTGTCAATTTTTGGCATGTTGACCACTGACAACAAAGGTTTTTTTTTTTTCAAAATCATGCGAAAATCAATGCTCGCGCTGATGCCATCCATAAAATTACTTGCTGTGGCCCTAGTGCACGCGATCCGATGAATCAAGGTCATCTATTAATGTAAACACAAGCTACATCCTACGTAGGAAGCAATAACGTTTGCGTGTGTATTTTTAACTAAATGTACATACATATATGCTTGCATATAAATAAGTGCGACATCAGCCTTGGTCACACAGGGACACAGTATTCAGAAACACTACAGGTAGGTAAGAATAGGAGTATTATATATTTTTGTACATTAATGTACGTTTTACTCCAATACGTAACTTTGGCGCTTGTATGTTGCAACTCATATCAATCATTTTTTTGCCTCTATTTTAAGTTTTTGGAAGTAAGAATTCATATAATTATCGATTCACACATAAGTCGCTGTCCATGTTCAGCGGGGGATTTAACAGCATGGATCTTACATCGCTATATAATTAACAAAACAATTGCTTCGCAATGTGTGTTAATTATGTGTAAACTTCAGTTTACTTATTCATAAAAAGGAGTATACTGTACTAAACCATATGTTTAGAGACCTCGTATCCCTATAAAAGATTTATAGCTTCGTACATTTTAAACAAATAAGTTCATTTCGATAATACGTGCAAGGTTTTATGTACGCTAGCTACAGTACACAACACAACAGACTTCTGATACACAGGTGCTTTATCTATTTCTCTGAAGCATGTATTTAGTTTCCTGAGACCATATTATGCTGACAAAGGCCAGGGAGACGTGGAAATAGACGTGAAGCATACGGAGTATTTCCCCAGTAAAGTTGTGTTTACCATTGTGCCCAACAATAACTGAACAACTACATGTGTGCCTCTCTGAGAAGAGACGGCTGTCTTACTTGGAACCTATCAAATTCATTTCAGCTTGTGTTTGTAGTATTATACTATTTAGGAATTTGCAGGAGTTCCTCGTTTTGATTTATTTACCATCAAATATGTAAAGATAAGGGTACTGAGGTGCATTGTTTGGCAATATGATTCCCAACTAGCTATATGATTCCCAACTAGCTAGAGTTCCACGATGCCATGCCTTCGCCGTTGATTGATATTAACATTCATCACTGACGAATTATGGACTGTCACCTTAAACATGTCCGGGTAATTTTTTTTGCAGAAAAAGATACAAGTTTTCTGAACAAAAGGTTTTGTGCTGGAACAACATTTTACTTTAAAAATATGTATGTTTAAGCAATTGTTTTCCATCTGGCATTGTAATTTGTTGCTAGTCTTTGTACCCAAGATGCAATTTGGGATTGTTTCTGATATTCCAGAATTTTTAGTCCTAGGTCTTTAAATTCAATAGGTTGACTATTTTTAAGACATATTTTTAAGTCTTAATATGATAATATTTACAGTGACGATAAAGAGAGGATTTGATATGGGACAGCCTTGCCGTATACCTTTCTTTCGGAGGGAAGAAATAAGACAGCCATCATTTATCATAGATGGTGCTGCTCATTTCATTATACAAGCTTTCCATAGCGTGAATAAAAAAAAAAGGTAGCCTGGGTACCATCCTGGTTAGTTTACGTCCAATACGGATTCCACAGTCGCTACCGATTTTACGTCTAGTTTTGTCGACATATTTGTGAAAAAAATGCATTTTTCGCACTCAATTACCCATTATTAAAAATAGAGGCCATTTTTCAAAAGTCCCTACAACTCTATTTTTGGGACAACCTTTACAGTCATTTTGAGCCGTCGATGAGGTATGTTTGACCATTTTCCAGGTTTGAGCGAGTTTTGAAGACATGTCATGTCGACCAAAGTGTGCATTGTGTTATTCATAATCAATTCAGTATTCAAGGTCACCCACAGATACGTGAATGTTTTCGCTACATGTTACATGCCCACAAAACTAATACTGTACATGTACTGTCCATTAAACGGTCTGTATCTTTAGCAAAAAAAAGTTTTTTTTTTAATGTGTTGTGAGGTGGAGAGGCTTGTTTTGCCGATAAATGACCGTGTGTGACCCCCAAATGGACCATCATCCTACATAGGATCACATAGATATCTGTACACAAAGGCTGCCATATCTATAGTTAATAAAAGTATGTAACATTTAGTATATCTATCTTTCTGAAAAACATGTTTGCATAATTTGCCCATTCAAAACAACCCCAGGCTTGCCCTATTGAAAAACAAAATGTTATTTTCAAACAAACTGCTGCCATGCAGTTAAAAATAGCGCATTTTGTCCTAACAAATTAAACATCGTCTCACTCAATACTGACCTTCTTGCCAGGTTGTGGGAGCGAACCCAGCTGAGTAGTTCCAGCTGTCGTAACTCCTCGTGACACAATCCTTAAAAACAAGTGCAGCCCAGAGTGTAAAAAATGATAAAACAGTTTAAAAGCCAGTATTAAAAAGATTACAATAAAACGGTTGGAAGTATTTTGCCACTCCGACCTAATGCCGAATTCCTTACCATTTGGCAAAAAACTGAAAAAATTGATTCGACTTAAAGTGATAGTAGGGAAAAGAGGAGAAGGAAAATGCGGGAAACCAATACATTTAAACGATAAAAAGATAATATGGTATGGACTAAAATATAGAATAACATTAGTCTTCACAACAAATGGTACAGAGCTTTAAATCAATGAATGTTTGTAGTATTTTAACTGTAAGAACGCACATTTGTAGAACCAGTATTTAGGCCACAGCAAGTAAATTTTATGGATGACATCTTCCGCAGATCCAAATCTAATGCGACAGGGCTAAAAAAAAAGATTCCTATATTTTCAAATTTTGACATCATAAACACTGTTAAACAAGAAATAATGCCTATATTGTGCTAACTTTACTGCCAACTATCGCAACATCCATTTGTCCCTGAAATAGAGAACGTTTCAATCATTGCACAAATGGTTTTGATTCAGTGGGAACATATACAAAAAATAAACATCACAGCATCAAAGTCAAGTTTAAACAATAAATCAAAGCCCTGTCTTGTCTCCTGTCTTCGTGTTTATCTGCACGTTTCATCGTGACAAGGCATGTTATTTTGTCCATTTTCGGCATGTTGACCACTGTCAAGAGAGTTTCTTGTGTTTTTATTCCAAAATTAGGCGAAAATCAAGGCGCGCGCTGATGCCATCCATAAAAATTCACGATGGTCAAATATAAGCCCAAATATTCCAACCTTTTTTTCTAACGTCAGTTGTCCTAGAATAAGCAGTCGAACCGCTGAGAGTGATTTCATACCAATTTAAGCACTGTAATCAAAACAACATCATTTTAGGTATATGCAGAGCCGATTTTATCACATTTGGACAAGAGAGTCCCCTTGAAAATATTGCTTAACAAAAAGTTTACCGTTGAGACTGGCTCCGCGGAAGCCGCGCGTGGAACCCCGGTAACCTGATACCCCTCCGTAGAATTGGAAATTTTACCCTAGGAATTGACCGCCGTGATTACCTCCATTAAAAATGGAGGTATTGCTTTTGGCGTGTCTGTGTGTGTGTGTGTGTGTATATCTGTCTGTCTGTGTGTGTGTCTGTGTGTGTGTTTGTGTTTCCGCACATTTGTAGTCAGCATAACTTCACAACGCCTTTATGGATTGTGATGATATTTTGTGTGCTGATAAGTCTTAGGAAGACAAAGGTCAAGGTAAAATATGGGCCTCCTGGTGGATGTCCTTTGGTTCTTCAGCGGAACTTCCGGTTTTGTATCTTTTGTCCTGAACATGCTATGGTCTTGACTTTTTGGTGACAGATAGCTTATCTTGTCAGGAATAAGTGGTGTGGGTTTGGTCCCCCTAGCAGCTTGTTCATGAACTGCAGGGGACTTTTAGGCAAAACATTTTAAAGCCAATAAGTCCAGATAGGAATAACGTATTTTCATTATTTTTGATGTGTAGGTAGCTAAGAGAGAGTTTTACATACTTGAATGGAAATTATGCAAATGAGGACTTAATTTGCATAATTAAGGAGGAAATGCTATAATTATAGTGTTTTATAAAATAGCTCTTTTATACATGTAATCTATTCAATCTGTGGCAGGCGGAACATCAACAGATACCAATTATGCAAATGATGACATAATTTGCATAATAAACCTGTTGAAATGAAGTATGACAAAGCAAGCCCATATTTCATGGAGTTATGATATCTCAGAACTCTTGTTACTTGATGTGGCATTAGTGCACATGATCCGATGAATCAAGGACATCTATCAATGTTTACACAAGGTACATCCTACGTACAATATAGAAAGCAGTAACCTTTGCGAGTGTATTTTAAACTAGATGTACATAAATATCAATAAGTGCGACATCATGCTTGGTCACACAGGGACACAGTCATCAGTAACTCTACAGGTAGGTAAGAATAGGTACTATATTTTTGTACATTAATGGACTTTTTACTGGATCCATTACGTAAGTTTGGCGCTTGTATGTTGCAACTTAAGTAAAGTAGTTTTTTTTTAATTTACATTGTCTCTATTTCAAGTTTTTGGAAGTTAGTATGTATATAATTATCGATTCAAAAATAAGTCGCAGTCCATCTTCAGCGGGGGGATTTCATTATTATTTAACAGCATGGATCTCGCATTGCTATATAAAAGACACTATTACCTTGCAATGTGTGTTAATTATGTGTGAACTTTGGTTTGGTAATTCATAAAAACGAGAAGGATGTCCTAAAACATATGTTTAGAGACTTCGTATCGATCTCTTTGAAAGATTTGGAGCCTTTGTAAATTTTTTTATAAATAAGTTCATTTAGATAATCCATGCATGCAAGGGTTTTCGTACGCTACAGTACTTAACACAACAGGCTTCTGATACACTGGTGCTACACCTATTTATCTGAAGCATTTACGAATGTATACGTAATTTCCTAATTCTACATAATGCTGGCAAAGGCCAGGGAGACGTGGACATATATAGACATGAAGCATAAGGAGTATTTTCCCATTAAAATTGTGTTTAACATTGTGCCTAACAATAACTGAACAACTACATGTGTGCCTCTCTGAGGAGAGACGGCTGTCTTACTTGGAACATATCAAATTCATTTCAGCTTGTGTTTGTAGTATTATACTATTTAGGAATTTGCAGAAGTTCCTCGTTTTGACTTACTTACCATCAAATATTTGAAGTTAAATGTATGAGGGTACTGAGGTGCATTGCTTGGCAAGGTATGGGGCCTATACGATTCCCAACTGGAGTTTCTCGATGCCATACCTTCGCCGTTGATTGATGTTAACATTTATCACTGACGAATTATAAACATGCCTGGGCCATTCTTTTTACAGAAAAAGATACAACTTTTCAGAACAAAAGTGTTGTCTATCTATGCATGTTTCAATCTATTAACCTTCGTATTTACTTAATTTACTTAATTCTGTATATGTCTAGGAGCATTTCCCATGGATATGTCATCGTAGACTAATGGGGTAGTGCCATTAGCTACTTATGAGCTTTTTTAAATTTCTGCCCCATTACCTGGATCAGTTTTAACTTAAATTCACTCTATGCCTGGGCATATCTTATTTTAACAGACGCATTTACATATTTACAGTGAGGATAAAGAGAAGATATGGGACAGCCTTGCCGTATACCCCTCTTTTAGAGGAAGAATAAGACAGCCCTCATTTTTTGAAGATGGTGCTGCTCATTTCATTATACAAGCTTTCCATAGCGTGAATAAGAAAGGTAGCCTGGGTACCATCCTGGTTACTTGACGCCTGCTCACAGTTGACACCTGCTCCCTCTTTTAAGTTAGGTTTTTGTCGACATATCTGTGAACAAATTGTGTTTTTCTCAATAATTACCCATTACTTAAAATTGAAGCCATTTAAAAAAAAATCTCTACAACTTTATTTTCCCAACAACCGTTACAGTTATTTTGAGTCGTCAATGAGGTATGTTTGACTCTCCAATATTGTTTCAGAATTAATCGAGTTTTGAAGACATGTCATGTCGACCAAAAGTGTCCATTGCATATTGTGTTATTCATAATGGTGTTCATAAAGAATCATTACTGAACAGTATTCAGGGTCACTCACGGATACGTCAATGTTTTCGCTACATGTAACATATCCACAAACTAATAGCCTACATTCACAGTCCAGGAAACGGTTTATATCTATAGAAAAGTGTTTTGTTTTTAATGTGTTGTGAGGCACGGAGGCGTAGGGCTTGTTTTCCCGGTAAATCAACGTAGGTGACCCCCAAATGGAACGCGGGTTCGATTCGAATTGCCCAGATCGAACACGATCGAACACAATCGAATTCTAGGAAAGCTAGGAACTTTGTAGCCCAAATTTGACCACCGTGGAAGTGAGCTATAATTCACATTCACATACACCGGTATATAGTTAATTTCAAACAGAACTAGCATTGTGTGAAGTTTCAACAGTTGTTTGTTTACTTTATTATGTCATCAATTGTATTCCCTTTTTCTAAAAAAAAAGTCAGCACTTATTTGCTAATTAGATCAACTTCTTTTTTTAATACTTATGAGCGTTGCATACTCTTCTGTTACAGATATCTAAAAGTACTTTACAAAAGTTCATTGGGCGTCAACAAACCATGACGTCAACCCTTGTTATCTGGGTGACGATGGTGATACTCTTGGCAGAACAAGGTATGTAACCGCACTGCATCATTTTTTTAAATGATGTTAAAACGCATGGACATATTGCTTGCCTTTTTAACTTCTTAGGACTAAAGATGCATTTACATTCACAAAGATGGTTATGTTTTCGTGTGTGTGTGTGTGCGCGCGTGCGTGTGTGTGTGTGTGTCCGAGTGTAAACACAATAACTTGAAAAGACTTGAAATAAATTGACTTGATATTTCGTAGGTCGGTAGGTCTTCATGAGACCTTAAACATTAATAGATTTTGGACCCCTAGCGGCTTTTTTAGTACTGCAGCTAAACTTACGGTTATTGTATCTGAAATCTGAATAATGGGACTTGAGCCCCCTAGCAGCTTGCTTTGGAACTGCAGAAGCGTTTGTTAAAAAATATTTGAAAGAGGATAACTCAAGACCGGTTGGCGGATTGTCGTGATTTTTGTTATATAGTTATGTAGGTAACTTAAGTGATGCTTGACATAACAAGAGTTCCGAGGAGATCTCATACCTCCATGAAATATGGGCTTTCTTTGTCATACTTCATTTCAACATGTCCTCATTAATTATATAAATGACCTCTACATTAACATAATATCTGCATAGTGGTGTTTAACCTTTAAGTAACGCACATGTCATGTGGTATAAAATTCCTATTATTCACCAATAAGGAGTCACAGAATTTTCAAATTAATTATGCAAAGTAGGTCATAATTTGCGTAAATTGGCATCTGTTGATGTTCCGCCTGCCGCAGATTAAATAGATAACATGTATAAAAGAACTATTATGTAAAATAATGTAATTATAGAATTCCCTCCTTAATTATGCTCATTAAGTCCTTATTTACATAATTTGCAATATGTACATCTTTTTCTCAGCTACCTACACACCAAAAATGATGAAAATACGTTGTTCCTTTCTGGATTTAATGGCTTTTACAGATTTCGCCAGAAAGTACCCTGCAGTTCTAGAACAAGCTGCTAGGGGGACCAAACCCGAATTTCGATCTCAATTATACAAATTGAGTCCAACTTTGCATACATTGGATTTAATTTTGTATAACTCTCTCTTTTAGCTACATACGTATCAAAAATGATAAAAAAATACCTTGTTCCTATCTGGACTTATTGGCTTTTAAAAATTTTGTCAAAATTCTGAGAATCCCCTGCAGTTCGAAACCCACAACACTTATTCTTGACAGGAAAAGCTATCTGTGACCAAAAAGTTAAGACCATAGCATGTTCAGGACAAAATAAAAACCGGAAGTTCTGCTGCAGTATCAAGGTCATACACCAGGAGGCCCATATTTGACCTTGACCCTCGTCTTTCCAAGACTTACCAGCATACGAAATATCATCCAAATCCATAAAGGCGTTATGAAGTTATGCTGACTACAAATGTGCGGAAACACAAACACACACAGACACACACACATATACACACGGACACACAGACACGCCATTTTTCATGGAGGTAAATATGCAAAAATCATGCAATATTTATGTAATTTGCATAGTCTATTAGGATGTTCTTGAAATCAGCTGCATTACATAAAAAGGAATATTTAAGCTTGTGGCATGTGTAATTGAGAACGAGAGAAACATAGGCGGAAATTTTAATTTAAAAGCATGTAAACTGACACTGAATTTGCATAATTAATGGAAAATGTCATAATTCAACAATGGTAAGTACCTGAATTCCGTACTTGGGGGATTAAAAGGTAAGTGAAGGTGAACACCATTACCTGAACTTTTACCTGAACTGCAGAGACTACGTCTCTGCAAATCAGGAGCCAGAAGGCGGGTAGCCCTTAGTAGCTCCTATGGTCATCTTTTTCCGTATGTATTCGTCGATGCTACTCTTAAAATCTGTTTACTGACGTCTGATTCACCGTCTCCGGTGGTAACTTGTTCCATTCCTGGATCACTCTGACACTGAAGAATTTTTTCCTGATATTCAACTTAGAAAGTGGCAATTCCAATTTGAGATGATGGCCCCTTGTGGCATAGGGGTTACTTGCTAGTGTGAATAGATCCTCCATGCGAATTCCTTCCTTTCCCTTGAGAATCTTGAAGACTTCTAACATATCCCCACGGAAGCGCCTTACAGCCAGAGTTGTCAATTTCATTTTTCTCAGCCGTTGTTTATATATGTCAAGCCCCGTAAGCTGGGGATGAGTCTACTTGCCCTTCTTTGCACCGCTTCCAAACGGTCTATATCCTTTTGTAGCCATGGGGACCACACCTGTACGCAATACTCCAGGTGTGGCCTCACCATTTGTTTGTACAGTCTGGTGACAACTTCCACCGATTTGTTGTTTATATTCCTCTTAATCAATCCCAACATTCGGTTGGCTTTTTTCACTGCGCATGCCACATGAAGTGAAGGCTTCAATGAATTACAGACATAGATTCCCAAATCTTTTTCTTCAGCGGATTCGTCTAACAACTGTCCATTCATGTAGTACTCGTACTTTGGATTTGTATTCCTAAGGTGGAGTATACAACACTTACTAACATTGTACTGCATTTGCCACTCTTTTTCCCATTTACATGCTATTTTGATATCCTGTTGCAAAGTCTCTCTATCCCCCTCATTTCTAATCTCATGCCATACTTTTGTGTCATCCGCAAATTTTAAAAGATTGGAACATATTCCCTGATCTAGATCATTGATAAAAATGAGGAAAAGAATCGGTCCTAATTAAATATAACTTATTCAAATAAGGACTGCATTTGCATAATATATGAATAAATTCTACAATGGCGTTTTTGTTAAGATAAGACTTTTTTGTTTCATGATTCATTTTCATGAATAATGCAAATAAGGATCATTTTTGTATAATCAAGGGGATAAAAAATATATAATTCGTTAGTCATAAAGTTAACATCATTTGGCGAAGGTATGAGATCGTGGAACTCTAGTTCCTATATAGATAAAAGGGAACTTTGTTTATTTTGTTTAAAAAAGATTATTTTTACCTTCGCTTTATGCAACACGCAGTTACATAGCATACCCTGCAATGAATGCCATAGCATACCCTGCAATGTTTAGATCAAAAGGCGTGGCATTTTAAATTTTGAGGGTATTTTGCATAAATACATAGAGCTGAAAAATTCATTTATGAAACCCAACGCTTCAAGACTTTAATATCCCAGCTTACTAATGTTGACATGTGTGTGTGTGTGTGTGTGTTTGTGTATTAAATATGGGCTAAAATTTTGTTTTGTAGGCTATGGGGATTTGATTCGAGACCTGAGCGGTTACCGCTACAGGGCGGTACGAACCAACCGTAATTTCGACCAAGCCCAGGCGACTTGTGTGTCATATGGCGGACATCTTGCACATGTGAAAAGTTCCAGACAGCAGAGCCTGGTAGTAGTTATGGCATTAGATGAGGCGCGTGCGGATTACTGGATTGGCTGCTCAGACAGAGAGGTATCAATCCGGACTTGTTAATAAGGCAGGGGATTCTTTTAAGGATCGCCATTTGTGACTCCTAAATTACGTATCGTATAACAACCAAATTTTTAGAAAATGGAAAAGTAAAATTAAATGGTGTAATCATAAAATAATATTGTCTAAATTGGCCATTGCAATAAAAATTATAACGTATTTAACAAAAAAAGACATCATACCTCCATGAAATATGTAGAATTTATGTAATGCTTAGGTCACATTTGAAACGGCGCCCGTTCGGCATGTCCTCGGCGTAGACGCCAGCCGGCGTCATGACGCCGAGCTTGCGCCGACTTTGAATAGATGTTTCACGACCCCCTACAACGTGTAGGCAAGTGCTTTTTTGGTGAATGCCCTCTACTTCTTGACACATTTCAACGTATCCATAATGTTTTATAAAAACAGCAAATTTAGATATTACAGTCCAGTCTGTATGTAACACTGCTGTCTTTTCTTAATTCTATCCAGTGCCAGACAGCCCTTGCCAGCAGGCCTAAAACTCGCCATTACCCTACGATTCCTGGCGACCGGGAACAGCTACCGATCCTTGAAGTTTCCCTTCAGGGTAGCCCACATGCAACACAATATCACTGTTCATTCCTGAAGTACATGTATGCCGGGCTATCTCTTGGCTATTTTCCATTGTATATTGGCATTCTGACACACAAGTATACGGTGTAACACACACAAGTGCACGGCGTAACACACGCGTGGTCAACTGTGCGACGTAGTCTGAACAAGGAGTTTACATATGCCCCATTAAACCCAATTTTCCTTAGCACCTTATGCACTTATCAGCACATGTGACGTCATAATCTTAGGCAGGTGCCTGTTCGGCCGCCCGATGGGTCCCGGGCAGTGAGGTTACGGCGTCGCTTCGGCGTACCTTGCCGAACGGGGCCCGAAGTGATTTTAACTCTGAGTTAAAATCGATTCGGCGACCGCGCGGGGCCGAAAGTAGGCCGGCAGCCGTCGGGAAGCCCGCCGGTCTCCGTCCAGGTCCCGTTCGGTAGTGCCAAAAACAGGCCGAACACGCGCCGAGCGGGCCCCTTTCTTGAATTGTGACCTAAATTATAAATGATTTGTTTCATTGAATATGGAAATAATGTGGCAATTAATATGCTTTAGTTGAATTTATGGTGTTCAAAACTCAACTTATAATATTTTGCGTGTCACACTCCTATCTTTTGGCAAAATTTGATTTAAACATTTTCCCATTAATCATGCAAATTACGTATATAGTAAAAAAAATATATGCATAGTGTTCTTAACATTTAAGTAACCTACACAAGGTATGTCACAAGGTATAGAATTGCCATCATTTAACATTAAGAAATCATAAAAATTTTTGGCATTTGTTATGCAAATTAGGTCACCATTTGTATGTTTGGTATCTATTGAAGTTCTATCTGCCATACATTACATATATTACATGTATAAAAGTACTATAATGTAAAACACTGTAATTATAGAATTTCCTCATTATTTATGCAAATTAAGTCTTCATTTGATTATTTAGGTGGCAGATAGCGTTTTCTGTCAGGATTAAGTGGTGTGGGTTTTGTCCCCCTAGCAGCTAGTTCGCGAACTGCAGGGAACTTTCTGGCGAATTCTTTAAAAGCTTATAAGTCCAGATAGGAACAACTTACTTTTCATAATTTTTGGTATGTAGATAGCTGAGAGAGAGTTGTACATAATTATATACAAATTTTGCTAATGAGCCCTTAATTTGCATAATCAAGGGGGAAATTCTATAATTACAGTGTTTTATATATTAGTACTGTTATACATGTAATCTATTTAATCTGTGGCAGGCGGAACATCAACAGATACCAATTATGCAAATGATGACCTAATTCACATAATTAATGAGAAAATTCTGTGACTTGTTATTGGTGAATGATGGTAATTTTATACCTTGTGAAATGTGTAAGTTCCTTAAAGGTTAACACCACTATATGCATACATTATGTTAATGTAGAGTTCATTTTCATAATTAATGACAAAGGAGAGGAATACATGATACATATTGTCCTTTGAATTTAGAAAACCATAAATTAAACTAGATTATGCTACTTACGACCTTATTTACATAGTGAATGAGACAAATTAAAAAGCATTTACAAAAACTCAGATATTTCATGGAGGTATGAAATCTCCGAATTCTTGTAAGGTGTTGTATATGTATTATGTTTGTGTCGTAAATCTGTATGTTTTGTTCGTCCCTACATTGTATTTCTATGTATATTTTAAATCCGCACAATTCAGCAGTCCATAATTTTATGTACTGCTGTCATGCTGACCATTTGTTCGAATAAAAAATAAAATAAAGAATCCCGTATGACCTTTCGCTGTGGAGACTCGTATGCCCCACCTCTGTGGGTTCCGTGCTAGCCGTGTGTATCACCCCTCCCCACTTGGACTTTAAAGCATCCAAAGCAATGGAAACTACCATGTGCTTTTCCTCCCTCCCTCAGTCGTCGTCCCACCCATCCACGAAGGCCTGATACTCAATTTCTTTGCGGAGATACCAGACTATCCTGATAGTCCCCCGTTCTTATGGCTTTTTCAATTGCCAAGTTGCACTCTCTAGTGAATAGTTGGACCGCAGGCACCGCTAACATAAATGCTATCGTTTTCCCCACAAATCTCATGTTTTAACCCTACCTAGACCGGGATTTTTT
>NW_017803424.1:142427-207529 GCF_001625305.1 Branchiostoma belcheri | reverse complement strand
AGACCCCCCCCCCCGTCTAGGTAGGGTTAACGTTGACTGTTGGCTCCTCTAGAATCGACAGGCGGAGTCCCTTGGAACTAACCTTCTTCCTTAGGGAAATACCAAACGCGCAAGTTAACCACTTTATCAGGAATCCCAAGAACACCAGACAAAGGGTTGGGATTAGGATCGATTTCTCCAAACCGATGACATAGCCTAGTCTAATTAGGATTGAAGTCATTATGAATACTATCACTTCTGCGCGCCGGAAGTTATCCCGAGTGGCACACACCGCGGCCTGGCCTTCACCTCCCGCTACTCTGAGCTGACCGGCATGCCGGTCATCTATGTATTGGTTAGCGGGTACCCCTAACGAGCGTATGTAACCCGTTGCTGCTAGTCCTAAGGTGTTATAGATGAAAGCTGAGACCTTAAATCCAAACGGCAGGCTATTACAGAAAAACCGGTATCGAGAACGTACGAGGCGCCGGGTGAATTAAGACATAGGATCATATCCGGACTTGTTGTCGCACTTCGTTTGAAATGTGTTGAGCAACACATACCTAGTTACATCTACTAACTTATCTTAGGTAAATGGGGAGTCCTTAATAAAAGAGGTTGAGAAAACGCTGATCAGACACGGTTTTGTGTGCCACCAAAAATGTTTTCATTTAGCCATTAAAAACAAGGTGGGCATCTTCATCCACCTTTTCACATCTTTTTACAATGTTACCTCTAGCCATAAAAAACGAGTCGGGCATGCGGCACCTTCATCCACCTTTTCACACCTTTTTATATACAATTTTTCATTTAGCCATTAAAACAAGGTGGACATCGTCATCCACTTTTTCACATCTTTTTACAATGTTACCTCTACCCATAAAGAAAGAGTCGGGCATGCGGCACCTTCATCCACCTTTTCACACCTTTTTATATGCAATGTTTTCATTTAGCCATTAAAAACAAGGTGGACATCGTCATCCACCTTTTCACATCTTTTTACAAACAATGTTTACCTCTAGCCATAAACAAATAAGTCGGGCACATTCATCCACCTTTTCACACCTTTTTATATACAATGTTTTCATTTAGCCATTAAAAACAAGGTGGACATCTTCATCCACCTTTTCACATCTTTTTACAATGTTACCTCTAGCCATAAAAAAACGAATCGGGCATGCGGCACCTTCATCTACCTTTTCACACCTTTTTATATACAATGTTTTCATTTAGCCATTAAAAACAAGGTGGACATCGTCATCCACCTTTTCACATCTTTTTACAAACAATGTTTACCTCTAGCCATAAACAAATAAGTCGGGCACATTCATCCACCTTTTCACATCTTTTTATATATAATGTTTTGTTTTCATTTAGCCATTCAAAACGAGTCGGGTTCCTTCATCGACCTTTTCACATCTTTTTATATACAATGTTTTCACTTGGCCACTAAAAATCAGTCGGGCACCTTCATCCATCTTTTACATTCTTTTTATATACAACGTTTACAATTGGCCATTAAAAAACGAGGTGAGCATCTTCAACCTTTTACTACCGTGGCCGACAAGAACAAAATTTTACACCGCAACTTCTGGTGTTTTACACCGCAACTTTTGGTGTTTTACACTGCAACTTTTGGTGTTTTACACTGCAACTTTTGCTGTGTTTTACACTGCAACTTTTGCTGTTTTACACTGCAACTTTTGCTGTGTTTTACACTGCAACTTTTGCTGTGTTTTACACTGCAACTTTTGCTGTGTGGAAAACTTACACCCCTCCCCTTTTATAATAGACGGTCCCCCTGTCAGGTCAAAGGTGACAACGATGGCATGCAAACTACCTCGACTGAGTTATCCTTTTCGTGCATAAGTTTTTTAGAGGAAAAGCTTGGCTACGTTGTGACGTTAGTTTTTTTCTAAAGGTTTTTCTAGCTTTGGCCTATAGATCGGGATAAATTTAAAAATGTTTCGACCAGGTCCAGTGATTACAAATTATGTTGCTTTTTGCTGCCATGCGTCACAACAAATTTGTCAAGGACGTCAGATATCCAGCTCCAGACATCAACAGCAATGACATAAATTTTTCTGCAGGTTAGTCCAAAATAATTCTGTTGACTTCGACGCGGTAAGAATTATAGCAGGGTGCACTTCACAAATACGAAAATCGAATATGTTTCAAAAGAAGGTACAAACTACAAGATATCTAGAAACGAACAAATCCTGTCGGCGTATCTGCTCGTAACGTACACTTTGAAATCGCCTCCTACGGACGTGACCTGAACTGCAGCCGGCTCACCCGGAAAGCCAGTTGCGCAATACGGCGCATTTATACACGAACTGCAAAACCTTCACAATTCAAATCACACAGTCTCAAACCCGATACATTCCTACACCACACAGCACAATTTACATCTGGCTGACGCTCTTATCAGTCTTTCTACCCAGCCTTCAAGAATATTCGATGCACTACTTTCTTTACCCGCGTCATCGTCCCCGGGGGTCGCTCATTAATACTGTGACCTGCTACCTTGATGTCTCACACTCAGTCACAGCACGACACTGTGACTCTCAGGCCGCCGCCATCTTTGTCACCTTTGACCTGACAGGGGGACTGTCCACTATAAAAGGGGAGGGGTGTAAGTTTTCCACACAGCAAAAGTTGCAGTATAAAACACAGCAAAAGTTGCAGTGTAAAACACCAAAAGTTGCAGTGTAAAACACAGCAAAAGCTGCAGTGTAAAACACAGCAAAAGTTGCAGTGTAAAACACAGCAAAAGTTGCAGTGTAAAACACAGAAAAAGTTGCAGTGTAAAACACCCAAAGTTGCAGTGTAAAACACCAAAAGTTGCGGTGTAAAACACCAAAAGTTGCGGTGTAAAATTTTGTACTTGTCGGCCACGGTATTTTACACTTCTTTTTGCATACCTATGGCCACAACATTATGCAGGAACCCCAACTAGCTTACTTTGCAACACCCTGCACAGCAAAAAAATGCAACAACAAAGCGTCAACGATATCCGATTACGAAACACGAGAGGCTAGCGTCCGGAAAAACTTCCTTACGGAAAAAACTGTACCGGCAAGCACCGAAAGGAAACCAACAACTGCGAAACGTGTGTTGTGTGTGTGTGTGTGTGTGTGTGTGTGTGTGTGTGTGTGTGTGTGTGTGTGTGTGTCTTTTTTCATATATATATATATTGTTTTTCTTTTTCTCAGGTCGAAGGTACTTGGCGATGGACCGATAGAACACGCCTCGACTATGATAGCTGGTATCCTGGAGAGCCAAACAATGGTGGGAACCAAGACTGTGGAGCGCTTCGTAAGGATTGGGGCTATGTGTATTGGGACGATCAGCAGTGTGATCGTGTGAAATTCTTCATCTGCCAGACAGGTACATCATTTTTACTTATCCCTTTTAATTCTTGTGCTTATGTTCATCTACCATGGCATTATTCCCCTAGTCTTCATCAGTAGTTCTCAAAAGCACTATATGTTTACCACACGAGTCGTGTGAAGCATAGTCAATGTTCTATTCATTGAAGTACATACTGTTGGTACAAGAACTTAGTGTAAAACGTACATTTTGCACTGGCTGACCTGTGTATGCAAAACTTATCACCCAGCTAATATATTGTTACGACTTACCAAAAATCCCACTGTATTGTTAAAGCAAAGTCTATTAATTCTGCGTCGTACTTAGGTAATAATAACAATACATAACACGACACCATATTAAGTGACATTGTTTGATTTTTATCCAACTTAGACATCAACGAATGCTC
This sequence comes from Branchiostoma belcheri, assembly GCF_001625305.1. Classification (NCBI taxonomy): domain Eukaryota; kingdom Metazoa; phylum Chordata; class Leptocardii; order Amphioxiformes; family Branchiostomatidae; genus Branchiostoma; species Branchiostoma belcheri. The sequence continues at coordinate 203,769 of NW_017803424.1, read as the reverse complement.
CAGTAATAATGGAGGTTGTGACCACAACTGTTATAACACCGATGGGAGCTACCGATGTACCTGCCGGGCTGGATATCAGCAATCTGGGTTAACAGATTGCGTCGGTAAGCAATTTTGGCGGACCTAAATTTTCAATGCTGTATTTTTCATTCATTTTTACACTTTTTTTCTAATTTCCTCTCCATGTTTTCGTGAATTTGTATAAGTCAACAGCAAATGTCCGTATCAAATGAGGTGGCATGGTTATTTTGTGTTTCCGGTTGTTGGATTCGAAGTATTTGAGTTCAAATTTCCAACAAGCCCCAATCTTAATCTTTTTTTCCTACACTTGTATCCTCACTTACCTCGGTTAGAAATAACTACATAATGGACAGGACGTAAATCAGGAGGTACCGTGTTTGAGGAGAGTCATATTCTCCTTAAGATTATACCGAAATTGAAGTTTTAATTTTTGCACAATCGACATTTAGATCATGATACTGTTTTATATAATCATTGCTTGGACTCAGCTTTGATACCATGCAGATATATTGAAGTAATGTAAATATGTAATGTACATGTACATGTGTTGGTAAGGGCGTTGCGCCTGGCCTTAATATGCAAGGTAATCACGTCCATGGAAAATTGAAGTACTGTTTTTGGGGTGTCTGTGCGTGTGTTTCCACACATTTGCAGTCAGAATAACTTCCTAACGCCTTAATGGATAGTGATGAGGTTTGGTAAGTTGGTAGGTTATAGAAATACAAAGGTCAAGATTAACTTTGGGCCTCCTTTGCACTGCAGGAGAACCGGTTTTTGTGTCTTTTGTCCTGAACACGCAGTGGTCTTGGAATTTTGGTGACAGTTTTTTCCATCAATTATAAGTGGCGTGGGTGTTGTCCCCGAGCAAATTGTTCTAGAACTGCAGGGAGTCCAGGAAAAAATTTTCATAATTTTCGGTATCTAGATTATTATAAGTTATAGATAGTTGTAAGAATTAAATGAAAATTATGCAAATGACGTAATTTGCATAATTTAAGAGATAATTCTGTCATCACATTTTACTCAATTTGCATAATCAATTAGGACATGTTGAAATGGAATATTGCCAAAGGATAGGAAATTTCTCACGCAAAATATTATAAAGTGAGTTTATAAAATCATGAATAAAACTAGATCGTATTAGTTACGACCTTATATCCATAATCAATACAAACGATCAAAAACATTTACATAAAAAGTCTCTTTTATGGACATGTCTAAGACGCATTTCTCTTAGCCGACAAGACCAACTCCAAATGTATAGCAATTACTCTAGGGTAACATCATCGCAATGGCTGCATTTTACAATAATACGCTGTTGGTGAGGAATGTAAAATTGTAATTTATGCATATGCGATGGCTAATAATAACCGACATAAATCGCAAGGTTAGATAAAATATTTTTCTGCATGTTAGATATCAACGAGTGTTCCAGCTCGCCTTGCCGTAACGGCGGAACCTGCCGAAACCTCATCAACTCGTACCGCTGCGACTGTCGACCTGGATGGACCGGCGTCAACTGTCAGACAGGTAAGTTCTTAAAACTGAAAATGGCCAAAATTGCAATATGAGACCATCGTGTTTAGTCAATCAACAGAATTGTTTATAAACATTGTTACATTAAGAAGTTTTGGCAATGGTATGAGAGAACGAGAATGGTAAACTGTGTAATACAAGAGGGCAATGTTTTATCCATCTTGATTGAATCTATACCTCAACGATCGTAATAATATGTTATTTTAATATCTGCATGTTAGATATCAACGAGTGTTCCAGCTCACCTTGCCGTAACGGCGGAACCTGCCGAAACCTCATCAACTCGTACCGCTGCGACTGTCGACCTGGATGGACCGGCGTCAACTGTCAGACAGGTCCGTCTTTTAAAACTAGTAATGGCCACAAAATGAAACCATTGTGTCTTTCAAAATACACAAATAGTCTGAAAGCACGGTATCCTAAAGCAGTGCTGGCACGAGAACGGCACAATGTGTAATGTAAAAGCAAAATATCTTATCCACGTTGACCCAATATATAGCTCAAAGTTTGATTGATAAAATGTTCTTTTCTGCATGTTAGATGTCGACGAATGTTCCAGCTCGCCTTGCCGTAACGGTGGAACCTGCCAAAATCTCTTCAACGCCTACCGCTGTGACTGTAAGCCTGGATGGAGCGGCGTCAACTGTCAGTCAGGTCCGTTTTTTAAACAAGTGATGGCCACAAAATGTGTTTGTTCAAAATACACAAAAGTATAGTCTAGAAATATGGTCTGCTTAAACAGGTTTGACACGAAAATGGTAGTGAGATAAGATAAGAGAACAGTATTTTTCATTGAACACTAATTGATCTTGTTCTTCATATCTTTCATGGCGTCACTAGCAAAGGCTTAGACTCGAAACTATAATTCTTTATGTCAGTTTAACTTACTCGATCCGTAATCTTTTAGATATAAACGAGTGTGACGAAGCCTTACATGACTGTGAACAGACGTGTCTCAACACTGCTGGTGGATTCACCTGTGGCTGTGACAGCGGATTTCTTCTCAACCCCGATGGAAAGACCTGCTCAGGTTATGGTTTATAAACTATACATTCTTTCTTATATATATAGTTTACAGTTTATATATGCAGTATGCAGTTATTTTTCCAGTCACACTCAATACTGTATTACGGGTGACGGACCGTCTGTAAATCTGTGGCCAACTCTTTCAGGCTGTTCCGTACAATTAAAAAAAAAGAGTAAAGGGATTCTTGTCTACTCCAAATTGACTATTAAAAAAAGGAAAGAATACACATGTTCATTTTCTACAACAATGTTCCTTAGACGATCTAGGCATAATACGAGTATTTTCGACTTCTCGTTCGGAATACTGAAGAAGAATGGGTGAAATATGCTGTACTTGCTGCCGAGAAAAATGGTTCCAGTTGTATATGTCTTTCAGGTGTTAAAATATACAAACTGCACACTCACTATATACATATATATCCCTGGTAATGTAAAATATCTTTGTTATTTTCTTTTACTTTACATTGTGCGTATTTGGAAGACCAAACTTTTTTTAAAGGTAATTGAATCTCGTTACGTGATAACTCATCAGGAGTGCTCACAAAGCATAATGAACATTTGTATAGTAATGTTGAGTATAATAATTATAGGACTATCAAATGGGGGATGGTGTACTTTAAAAAATAACATATAAAACGTTATCTGATTAAATAATACATTTGTGAATAGCATTGTAAAGTACATTTTCAACCCGCTGGTCATTAGATATAAACGAGTGTGACGAAGCACAACATGGCTGTGAACAGACGTGTGTGAACATTGTTGGCAGCTTCAACTGTGGCTGTGGCAGTGGCTTTGTACTTAACGCCGATGGAAATACCTGCTCTGGTAATTTACTATTTTACTTTTTTATAGTACAGGACAATTTATCTTTAACCCTTTTCACATGTAACCAACCAACCAACCAAGCACACCAAGAATATATTACTTGAGTTCGTGAATGCATGCTTGCTCACACATTTTTGTATTTATACATTAATAGTAAGGTCATTGTTGTTGATGAAATTATTGTTAATGCTTTTGTTTTTCTTGTGCGTTAGTAAATGCAGTAAATTGAATTCTTTTTAGGGCTGAATGTGTAATGTAAAATCAAATACAGGTTGATTTTTGTTGACAATTTTCCACCAGATGCAGGTTAGCGCAAATCGTGTTTAAATTGATAAAATTTGTAAGAAACTTGTTGTGATCTTTTCTTGCACTGTTTTGCGTTTTTGAGTACATTCTTGGTGAAGAGAGCACTATATGTTGGTTTGTACAGTTAGTGTCTTTGTGTCTGGGGTTGTTGAATTCTCTTAAAAGCCAAGTTTCAATCGTGTATAAACAATTAAAAATAGCCTTAATAGTAGCCTTTTTCGTACATTAACATTGAGCATTCGGTTGGTATTGTGACCTAGGTCAGCCTCTACTTAGGTGAAGTTTAATCATATTCTGGTGTGCTTCGCCTAGGGTGATTATCTCCTCCAATTGCATTGGAAGTTCTAACAGCCCACCACGCCTACAAGATATTATAGAGGAATCACTTTTTTTATCCAGATGTAAACGAATGTGATCAAGACCTTCATGGCTGTCAACAAATTTGTATGAACACCTACGGTGGGTTCGCATGTGGATGTAACGACGGTTTCTCTCTCAACGACGACGGAATGTCGTGTTCGGGTAGGCTTTATTTTTATTTTAATTCCTGAGGGTAGTTTGATGTATAAAATTAAGATTTCCCAAATCACTATTTGATAGAAATTTCAATGATCATCTAGGATAAAAGACAACGCTAACTTTTAACGCTATATGCATAACAACACAAGCATTCTTTTTTTCTTTTTTTAAACAATAGATACTGACGACTGTGTCTCTGGAGCCTGTGATAACGGCGGCACATGTGTTGATGGGAATAGGACTTTCTCCTGTGTGTGCGTGCCTGGATTCAAGGGAGAAAGATGCCAAACAGGTAATTACAAGTTTGGTAAATTTCACTAACGTGTAATAAAATATCCATTGGCGTTTAGACCTCCCAAAAGGTATGCTCATAGAGCGCACAGAATCGCTGTGCCTTTAACAGATAATGATATACGGTTTATATATGTGTGTCTTTTTTAAACAAATGTTAAGGTGGACTTTATGCCAGGAAAAGCAACTACCTATAAGATGCGCTTGATTCTCGTTATAAATTTAATTTTTCACCATTGTGTCAGTGTCAGATTATCAGTGAATGTAACAAATAAGCCTGACCGTATAATTCTCTAGTGGCTACTAGCCTTGCAAAGTACAAATCACTCGAAAAAGTTACATTTTTGATAACCGTTATTATTTTCCATGTAGCTCCATGCAGCGAGGATTACGACCCTCCCCTGAACGGTGGCAAAGCCTGTTCAGTAACAGATGATGCGACAGGATCCATGTTCTGTACTGTGTACTGTCGGGACGACAAGGAGTTCGCCGTAGAACCTGCCCAGCTGTACACTTGCCGGGCCGACGGGGGCTGGTTTGCTGACTCTGATCCAGTGGTGGGTCAGAGTCGCCCTTGGCCGGACTGCACAGGTGTGGTTTCAATGTTATGACTACCCATATTTAGTGATTCGTAAAAGATTTCGATAATTTTTTCCACCAAGTAAAGTTACCATAATTTCCTAACTACTTTTTCAAAATGTCGGATGAATACATTTTTCTTTAGGCATAAAATATATCATTGACTGTATTGGATAGAAGAGTAACACGCAGTACATTGTGTTGCTTTTATATTACCACAGGGAGGCACCGGCCAGGACGCCCCCACATGATAGGGGAGGTTCACTACTTCTCTGGAATTGACTGTTCCATCAACATGAATGAAATCATCTCCAACTTCCAACATCTCTTTAGTCAGCTGCCGTCCTCGCAACCAGGTGGAGCAATCACAACCGAGCTTCAGAACGTTGATGTGGAATGCGGAGGAGCATCAAAACAAATCCCTGCAATCACGTGGGGTAACTCCGTATCAAAATCTGCAAGTGGCTTCACGGTAAGGTTCAGGGTAGCTGCCGTTACCTCTCTGGCACCAGAAGATGTCACCCAGACTGAGCAAACTAACCTCATATACGCCCTTGACGATATCTACTTTGAGATCGAAGACAAGGTCGCAAACCAGCAGTTCGACTTGAACATCAACGGACAACAAGCCTCTGTCGACACAGTGAACATCGGGTTTGCGGAGTTTGACCTTAACTGCACCCAGGGACAACTGAGTTTTCAAGACACTTTTGAGGCGTATTGTCGTGAGTTATACTTTGTACTATTTTGATGGTTATTAAGTCTTTATACCTTAAACAAACATAATAATGACACACCCAAGCGACAATAGGCAAGGTCCGATGTTTAGGCTAGGAACAGGGTTAAATAATTGTTATAAAAAAAAACAAGGCTGGCAAAAAGATTTAATTTTAAAATTTTGAGGTCATAAGTCATTGTTAAACAACAAATTGGGGGGGGGGGGTATGACTTAACAACAAGATAGATATTCTATTCTTGCCATCAACAGTATTACCTGCACTTGTAAATGTGTAAATACCTCAATAAACTAGAAATTCTAGCAAAACGGCTAGCTGTATTATCATGGGCAGCTACTGTACTGAGTTGGATTGGATGCAACGGAACATGTAGGTGACAACATTTGTTATCAAACGTGAACCACTGTGCCTCAAGTTTGCTGGATTTCTAATGGTCTCCTAACGATTTTCAATTCTTTGCACATTTTTGGCATGTGTATCACTGCCAGAGGGCAAAACATCTTTTTTTTTCCAACATCATGTGAAAAAATGCGCGCTTGGATACCTTTCATAAAGATTACTTGCTGTGGCCTAAAGCTGTATTACAGGATGGTACGTGGAAGTTGCAAATGTTTTATGATGTCGATTTTGAGAGCCAGTATTAGATTAGTAAATTACTTACGAGCATAGCCATTAACAATTTTTGGAACAAAACGAGAGAATCGAGTAGCCGATGTGACGTTTATCTGTTTAATTTGTTTAATGTTTACCTGTGTTTGGAATGCCAGCTGCAGGAAGCATATGAAAAACTAACACATTAGGAATTTAACATACTAGCTAAGAAAAAACATTTTAGAAAACCGTTGCAAAAATACTACCGGAAAACTTAAAGTTAGCTGAATTTCAGTTGACTGCCCTCCCGGCACGTTCCATGACCTGACTACGGACACCTGTGAGTACTGCCCTGTTGGTGAGTACCAGGACCAACCGATACAGACGGACTGTAAACAATGTCCTCACAACACCTGGTCAGTGTTTCCTGGAGCAAAGGAGGAGGCTCAATGTGTGGCAGGTAGGAATGGTCACAAATGTCTAAACACTGTTATTATTGAAGAGCATAAATTAATTTGATAGACTGTTGTTTTGTTCTGGATATTTATGTCAACTTTTCTCACTAATTAAGGTATCAGAGTTCAGCCACTCTAACACGAGTTCACGAAAACCTTTCAGTTTGCCTCGGCAAAGACGACCTATGCTCCAGCTGTAACCACGTTAAGGGACAACTGACGTGTAAGGTAAGACTGGCTTGCTATAAAGTCTTTGATAATCTTTTTTTTAGTTGTTATCGATTAGTAAAAAGACATGCGCTTGCTAAGACCCAGCACATGTCCGTTTTATTTCGAAGGTACAGATTGGATCAGTACATTACAATCTGAAATGTTAATCGAAAGATTATTGTTATTAGACAAGTTTGTCGTTTTCACTGCAGTGTGAAGTTGGCTGGGCGGGGTCCCAGGACGGACTTACATGTGGAGTTGACGATGACCAAGACGGTTATCCAGATGTGTCCTTGCCTTGTAACGACACCACGTGCAAAATGGTATGCATAAGCTACTAACATTTTAGCTTTGATGTTTATGTCTCTACATTTTTTTCTATGTAGTTAATATAGCATCCATTACTTTATCAATCATTATTGTTTTCTTGATATAAGAACCAATTTTTATCTAGTGTTACTAGAATCACTTGTCGAGTATTTGTTCATGGTGTGGGCTAATTGTGTCGTTTTAATGTTGATTCTAGGACAACTGTCTAGGTATCCCTAACAGTGGACAGGAGAACACAGATGGAGACGAGATGGGAGACGCATGTGATGACGACATGGACAACGATGTGTTCAATAATGTTGAGGTACCTATATCGCAAAATAGCTATTACGTTTAACTGCAGACTTTACTGCCCATACTGACACTTGCTTTACGCATACCGAAACGATAAAGAATCTCCTGTAAGTATGTCAGAAGCTAAATTGAGCCTAAAGCTGATTGGCACGGATAGCACGGAAAGCAGACGTTATCAAAAACAATGACAGGGGACGTCAGGGACTATGTGCATACAAACTGATGTCTGAAGTTTTGATAAAACGGCAGTTATCCCCACTGGGTTTAAAAAATGCCACATGACAAAAATGATAGGTAGAGCAAACCTTCATACTAATCATTGAATATCTCGTATTAGGCGTATCGAATAAGGCGTCATGCAAGATCATGGTCTTTAGTTTCTAATTTGAACAAACTATTTGGAGGCATAGCTCAGTCAACTTTTTTAATCAAAAACCCATATCTCCATTTACAAATTCCACGAATCTGATACAAAGCTGAACTAGATTATTATTTTTGGTAGTTTATCGGGATTGAATTTATTTGGATTGCATTTTTAATGACTAGAAAGAAGTATAATGCTTGTAAGTTCCGGAATGTGTAGCATCAAGAAGATCTGCCCCCTAAGCTGTTAACACGTACGTCTTGATTGCATTTTGTTGTGATTACCCATTAAAGGCGATGACACAGGAATGAATTTAGTCTTTGTTGTTCACTTAAAGGACAACTGCCCGCTGCTGGTGAACGTAAACCAGACGGACAGTGACAGTGATGGAGTGGGTGACGTGTGTGACAACTGTCCCACGGACATCAACACTGACCAACGGGACACAGACGGGGACGGTGTGGGGGATGTGTGCGACAGCGATGCCGATAGTGACGGTATGTTTGATTGCCGAAACATTTTTTCAAGCATATCAGTAACGTTGTCTACTGATATTATTTGCTTTCAAAGGAAATCTGAATACATTATGGACAACTTGAGCAATCAAATTATTAACTTTTTTTAGTAAGCAATATTACAACTGAACTTTATTGCATAAAATGATGGTGAAAATGGTTTGCTTCAGGGTTCATTTTTTGCTTCATTTCTTGCCTTTAGGTATTATTGACACTCAAGACAATTGTCCGTTCGTGGCTAATGTCCAACAGGACGATTCTGATGGAGACGGGATCGGAGATGTCTGTGACAACTGTCCAACGGTCCAAAACGTGGATCAGGTTAGTCTCATCTTTCGGCCATACGTACTACGGGATATGTAGACAAGAACAAATCAAGGCTTGTACTTGTCCTTTTCACATCTGTACGTAGCAGGTAATGAGTGTTTGAAATAATCATTCCTTTTTGCATTATTTTAACGTGTTCTTCCTTCCTTCCAGTTTGACTTGGATCAAAATTCTATTGGCGATGCCTGCACCGACGATACCGACAGGTACTGATATGTAACCTCATTCGTCTTGTAAGAAAAAAAGAGATCCCTTTGTCTTAATCTTCCAACGTACTAACATTTGCCAAAGCCTGAAAATGCTCTCATATCCAAATAGCGATGCAGACGGGATCCCGAACTCCTTGGACAACTGTCCTGACATCCCTAACAGTCAACAACTGGATACGGACAAGGACGGATCAGGTACATCCTTTAAAAGCCGACTACATCTTCAAAACATTCGTCATGAGCAAAGAGGTGTTAAAATGAACTAATGTACACATCTTTTTAACAAATGTGATCTAAAGAAAAAATAAATTGGTGGATGTATCAAGTAATAATTCTCTAATTATATATAGGCTCATAAAAGAGAATAAATTTAAATTACAAGATGTTTATAACTCGCATTGTGGTATTTGAAAATTGTTCTTTATGATGGTAAAGTGTATCTAGATGCCACCGGGTACAGTGGGTATGCCTTAAATAATATAGTATCATATTGCTTGTCTACATATAATCAGTCTATCGGTTACAGGGGACCTTTGTGACGATGATGACGATGGTGACACCATATTGGATGACGTTGACAACTGTCGGCTCGTTCCCAGCCTGGACAATAGAGACTTTGACGGTGAGAGGACTTTTGCAATTTTAATTTAGAAATAATATCACTATTATAATTCTCATTGCATACCATAAATAAAAATTAATAACTGCAGTTATTGATATTTATTTATGACATACATTGCATGCAATGTGTGTCACCAAGACAGTTTCAAAATACAGGAAAATAAAGACTGATGGTGAGGTGATTTCAACCATTCCAACCATTTTTTTTTACTTTTGGCATTGTATTCTAATACGACCATAAACATATAAAGTCACAACGCCTTTTTTTTTTCAAATTACTAAAAGCAATGTCATCGTGTCTCGTTGCAGGAGACGGAGTAGGCGATGTCTGTACCGGCGATTTTGACATGGACGGCGTGCCTGACGCTGATGACGTGTGTCCTGAGAGTGGGGTCATCGCCCGCACGGACTTCAGGAACTACCAAACTGTGAACCTGGCCGGGAGTAGTGACAACCCTCAAGTTTGGGAGTTTCTTAATGAGGTATCAACGACATGTAGAACGTTTCAGTCAGCTTACAGTAATGGTTTTAAAGGCCTTCGGGTTTGCAGTTAATGGTAAAGCAGCTGACTATATCGCAAGTCTAAAAAAATCATCAGTGATGTTCTTGAATAAAATATAAACTATTTCAACTATATAGAGTACTTCCTGCATTAAATAAGCTTACAATAGATACATAATGTACATGTACTAAATTTAAGCCATAATTAGTAATATAATATAGCATCCACGTGGTACGTATACAATGACCCGGATTTCCACACAGCGCTGTTTTGGTTGTTCAAACTGCACACTTGATATTTGTTACAGGGAACTGAAATAGTTCAGAAAGTAAACAGTGACCCAGGCCTTGTTCTAGGTAAGTATAACGTAATCCAGATATAAGTGGTAACGTATTACGTACTAACTACATCTATGTATTTATAAGTTTCGTTATTAGAGCTAGGCGTTCACGACAGTTAGCAAATGGGAGTAAGATGTTTTAAATATTGCGGCTTAAATATTAGATAAAGAAAGCACTTCTTGCCACATGCAGGTCCTGACTACTTCGGCAACTTGGACTACCGTGGAACCTTCTTTGTGAACACCCAGGTTGATGACGACTTTGTGGGTTTCGTCTTCAGCTATCAGAGCAACTCTCGGTTCTACCTGATGTCCTGGAAACAGGCAGGGGACAGCAGCGGTGGACAGGCGGGGGTACAGCTGAAGGTGGGGGGTTGTTTCTAAGGTACAGAATAGATAGCTGATCTCAAAATTGAACTTTGAATGGAAATCTGGCTTGTAACAGCTGTCAAGCTGATTTTATATATAGAGGTATTTGGGAATTCTAGAATGCTTACTTATGCCAATTCATTGTTGCACACATTGTGACGAAGCAAAAAGGCGAAGGGAATACTCGGATTAAACCAGGATTTTTCTAAGTGCTAAGAACACTGACCTTCCATACAAGCCCTAAATCTTTGTATTTGTAGGCAATTGGTTTAAGATCATTTTTTTGTCACTAGTTGGTGAACTCGACTACCGGACCAGGGCAAGACCTGTCCCTGGCTCTTTGGAAGGGCGTAGAGGTCCCGGGACAGGTAGGGTTAGGTAGTATGTGCCTCCAGCTTATTCTTAAATTAATAATGTCAAGGGGGCGTGCTTTTTTTACATTACTTACACTGAATACTATGAATAATGTGGCTTTTTTTTTCAAATTCTACTTTATAATGAACCTGTCATTTGTACCCGTACCAACAGACATACATCTTATTATATTAGAGAAGGCAGCAATGACATTTGAATTTCAAGTTGATAATAAACTTCATACTGATTAACATTTCAAAATATTTTTGACACAGACCAAGCTGCTGTGGGAGGATCCCAGCAAGGTAGGCTGGAGCTACAACACCGCCTACCGCTGGGAGCTGAAGCACCGGGTGGACATCGGGCTCATCAGGTAACCTGCAGTACACTATCCCAGTTGACTGCAATTTATAAAAAAAAAAATCTACCGCTAGCACCGCTAAGTGCATGTAGTTCATGCATTTGTAAAATTCTTGCGTTATTACTTAAACCTTATCTAGACTGGGTATTTTAGGGATTCGTGGGACTTAAAGAGGGAGGTGGGGGTGGTGTTGTTTATTCGGCTCACCCCTTAGAACTCGTAAATAGTATATGGTATGGGCACCAAAACACATATCAATTATACGAAATTACATTATATGTTAAATCATTATAGAAATCATATTCAACTTGACTTAAAACCCATAAAGGTCTATTGAAGCTTAACACACTGACGAGAAATCTTTCTTAACTATTTTTACTTAGGACAAGTCACTACGTTTGGTGGTTTTATCGCAAGCCGTTCGCTATCGGACATTAAAGTTGGCGCGGTCACTTTTAGCGAGTCAAGGTAGAGTTAATGACTAGTGTATCCCTGTCCGTGCAGGTTCCGGCTGTACTCCGGCAGTCTCCTTGTGGTGGACTCCGGTGACGTTCTGGACGCCTCTCTCCGCGGAGGCCGCCTGGGGGTGTACTGTTACTCTCAGGAGAACGTCATCTGGTCTGACCTCGTCACCAAGTGCGATGGTAAGGAATCATTATTGAAAGCTTGAAGGCATGCGCCATGTGGGACATCTGTACAACAAAACATATGAATTTGTACAACGGACCAACCTTATTTAATTAATTTTTTTTTAAATACACGTGTGTGTAAGGTAGATATTCCATTAATTGTTAAATTGCTTTAAAACCATTTCTTGTATGCATTTTTCTCCGACTATTGCTACACTAGGAATACCCTCTGGTCTTCATGTGGTCCTCATCAGGATGGTACTTTCTCAAACAAGTGTGCAAGATTAACTTTATTACCCCCATGACATGTCATTGATGTTATAGTTTCTATTGTGTATGTCTGTTGGTCAACAAGATAAAATTTGGGTAAATTGGTTTTATACTTGGTGCATTGGTAGGTTGTTGCAAAAATGCTAGGGTCACGAATTTTGGATGGTAGGTAGGACTTGTGCTCACGGCTATTTTAATATCAGGGTGTACCAGGGTGTTGCACTTAGGCCAATTTTTTAAGTTTCATATTTTCCCACTTTTAGTACAGAAGAATTGAACTACAAGTCATACTATGCATGATGATTTTAAAATTTTTGGATAGCGATGAGCGGTTTAAAAGTTGCCGACCTTCAAACTTAAGTGCATTACTTTACAATGCAATGCACTACTTATACGTACACTACAGCTCATTAGGCATATAACAATAATACTCGTTGTATCCTCCAATGTTGTTTCAAATGTGAACTAAAGTTACAGAACTAAAAGGAGGGTACAAATTTCTTTGAAAATTGCATCATTGTTCCCAAAACTATTATTACAGTTAAGCATATATGGTACTGGTAGACAATCTCTACAGACACTTCACATCTCTACGGACACTACAACATGGTAATTTATTATCGTTATTTTATTTATTTAATGATTTATAACCATTATCCATGTGCCTTCTGTCAGAAGGCCACCACGTTTAGTTGTTCTAAAATACTTAATATATATGAAACCATCACATTTATATTCCAACTAATGAGTCTGCGGACATTTCTCGGACAAAATAGCCATCAAAGTGCAAGCAACATAAAGATGCATATTTCGCATTATATAAAGAAAGGTGATATAATATGAAAAATTGCTAGTCCTAGATTTTGGGGGTACAAGAAGATATTTTGCTATAAAGTGTACAGAAATGCATTTGATAACATGTAATACATATTGTTAACGACACTAAAGGAAAGACAATTTTTCAAATTATCATCTAGTTTTCAGCAAAACATATTAGGACCTCAATTGCATAATTTTTCAGGGCGAGCTAGAATATAGAAATTGACCTGTCATTGGGGAATATGATCAACTGAACAGATGTAATATATACCAACGGGGCTTTTCTAATTTGAATAATTGCAGTTAAAATATGTATAATTAGTCGGTTTGGACAGTTAACATGATTTGGCAACGGTATGTCAGAGGTCATGCTTGCATATCATACCTTACCCATGCCCTATGATAATGTTTTCACTAGTGTGTTCCATGTTTCTAGGTAGGGGTCATGTGAACAATTTGCATTGATAATGAGCATTATTGTAAATGTAAGCCATTTACAGGTGGTCATCACCATGCATAAGATTTACGAAAGCACTTAACATACTACGGAGGTATGAGATTGTAGAACTCTAGTTATGTTTAATGGTCAAAATTAAAAAAATCGGTCGGTGGAATGTTAACTCTATACTGTATTTACGTTTGTTGCTGATTTTTTTGCAGACAACAGCCAAGCTGCCTAACTGGAGACAAACACCCTAAGACTACAAGACTGCGGGAACTTCATCAAAACCCTAGCTTCTATCAGCTTTCTTCTTCTCTGCCAACAGCCAACAGCCCATCCTATCACCAGATAGGATAGCAATTGCGTAAAAAACATAGCAACGCGTGCTCTTTCACTAACAAAAGTATACGTTATGCATGATGCAAAATAAAGAACATCTTCAAAAACCTGATTGCTTGGGTATAGTTTGTACATTCACATCTACATCTACACAGCACTACATGTGTACTTTATTATGTGTGTACACTTTTTTTCATAATTAATAGAAATGAGGCAATTTTTAAAAAATCCCTAAAACACGGCTGTTATTCCGAGCTGTCAATGAGGTATGTTTGACTCTCCATGCTTCCGATCCAAAATCAGGGTGTACCAGGGTGTTGAACTTGGGCCAATTTTTCAAGTTTCAGAATTTAACACTTCATTTAGGATCCAAAAAGTAGATCGCGGCGTACTCTACCCAGCCCACCGTTAATTTCTTCCCTATCTGCTTGCTATTGTATAGTTCGGAGGATTATTTTCTTGTCCAGAAGTAATGATAACAGATGTATATATTTATATTTTGTCTACAAAAACTTCTGTTCTTATAAGAAAATAAGAAACCAAGAACATCACAAAAGCAGCCGAACTACACATACCTTAATAAGAAAATAAAACAATAAGAGGCTTTTGTAAATTCTTAATATACATGTAGAAACCACTACGTTTGAAATAAATTCTCTGAATCAAGTCATTCCTGTTTCAAAGGGAAAGCCCCTGTCCGCCAAAAAATACATTCAATGTAGTACACTTTCAACTTTTGCAGCCTAAAAAATTGGCAAAAAAGTGACGTTTTAACCCATTCCCTATATATGTTAAATCCGTACGTTAAAAAATTCAAGATTGTCAATCCAAGATGGCGAATAGCTTGAACATATAGTGGCGAAGTTTTGACGTTGGTGTTGTTGGCATAAGATTAGCATAAAAAGCTTAACGGAAATTGCTAAGTGGTTTCGACACACAAAAGCACGAAGCCATGATATACTATAAAGTGACACACCCAAAAATGTCGGTCTTAATCAAATCAAATGGCAACATTAGTCATGGGGGTTGCAGGTCGTGAGCTGGAGCTAGAACTTGGCCTAGATCCACGCCCAGGGGCAGTGTAGTGACCCTCAGGAATACCAAACTCCTCACGACTGTGCTTTAAAATAGACGAAGCAACCGGCAAGGGGAATCCAAAATTCAACAAATCTGTCACTGTGGCAGCCACCAGGTAGCCCAATGTGATGTTGTTCTCGGCGAAGATGTGGAGAAACTCCATGAACCCGTGCCGTTCAACGAACTTGTAGAGCGCTGGGTCTAAGCAAAAGGGAGATATAGGTAAAAAAAAATAAATAAATAAGTTTTGACAAAATCATTACATTGCCAATTAACATGCATTTACCAACCTGTCGCTCGGCTTGACCAGGTTTTCTTTATTCACCGTTATTGATTCCCCAAAGTTGCCCCAAACCCTGAACTAGGCGAAGCCCCACCCCTTTAAGTTCTCCGAAAGAACACAAGTCAATAAAAAGACGTATAAAAGATAAAAAAAAGACAATAACAGATTTTTTTAACTTACCAACGTTCAGTCGACCTTTGCTTTCCACCTCTTGTGCCCCCTTTGAAGCAACATGGACAGGTAAAGCGTTCTTTAAAAGACGTGCGTATCCGTCTGAGTTGATGATAGCGTCGTCTTTATCTGACAGGTTAGGGGGAAATCTTGCCTGCTGCCAAAAAACAAGCATTAATTGATATTACTTAACTTTGTAACATTAAATCTATTAATAAAGGTTAATTTTGTTTAAAAATATGTACAAAAGTTCCCTGCTAAATATCTTACCAAGGGCGGCACTTGTGCTTGTGTTGTAGGCAAGTCTCCCAAAGTATAGGCCGGCGTATCTTGGACTTCACCTATGAAGTGCACAATTGAAAATGAACAAGCATTTCTGTTATATTTTCCGATAACCATTTCGTGTTTAATATTTTAAATTGAACGTTGTTTGATGTTATAATGTCTTAATGTATTATGACTTGTTTTCAGAGACAAATTGTGTAAAATACATACGTGCTCTTGAAGAAGCATGTTCTGTAGTTTCGTAAACATGGGCATGCTCAGAAGCACTCATTTGGTTGTTGACACAGGACGAAGCTCTGCAAGTAAAGGTTACGGCATGTTAACTGAACCCCACAACTTGCATAATGAGAAGTGGTATTACGATTTTATGTAAAGCTGCATTATGATGTTTAATTCACGATTCTTCTTGATGAATTTTGGTATTTTAATGATTCATAATGTAATGTGTGCAGCATTATATGTAATAATCTGACATACTTAATTAATACAATGTTATTTATTGTATATGACACATGCCAGTCAATTTTGAATAAAACTAATACTGATGCTACATGCACTATTTCACTGTAAGTAGCGTTGTAACTACCCACCCATTCCAACTATATTTAATTTGCCACTCATTAACATGACATTAAACTAAGTCTTGTAAAAATCCTTACCTATTTTTGCTACGTCTCCTACGTTGGTAGATTAGCCAAACAGTTGCAACAGTTACTACAAGAGCAACACAACAGCCAAGCCCGATGCCAATGCTTGCGCCCGTTGACAGGATGTTTCCGTTAGATGTGTCTATAAAGGAACAATGCGACAAATTATCGTATTTTACTGTTGCAGGCCATTCTAACAAGAATTGACATACATCATGAAACAATGATGTTAACTTACTAATTATGGCTTCACCACACCACATATTGTTTTCTCTCATGTTTCTTCTCCTTCTCCTGCCATTTCGTTAAATTGATACAATTTCTTCATTTTTTTCGGCCAAATAACACAAAAAAACAGGAAGGTAGGGCGGCCAAATACCCCCATGCTTTTTTTCATTATCTTGATACAGATTTTTAGAATGGTTTTATTTGGACTTTTTGGCTAAGTGTGTTATAGGTAATGCACTATAGCAATGTGTGCTACCATGACTGGAGTGTGACATGGTAGGCAGCAGGTGCAACCCATCTTTTGGTTGTAAATCGGTAGAAATATGTCATATAACCTAACTTTCTATATACCTTGCTATTTTTAAACCAAATTTTAAAATCTTTAAACCAAACACAAACAAGATGCTTTCGTCGATTCTTCTTGCTGATTGACTGTTGAGACTTAATTGGGTTAACTGTATTTACAGCTGCACAGTATTGAACTGCATTCAAGTGTTTTGGGGTATGTATGTTAAAACTTTCCCTCTTAAGCATTGGGATGCGGGGCATAAACTTTTTATTTTTAATCTTGAAAGTCAGCAGTTAGAATTATGCAAATAATTATCCTAACCAATAATGTAGGAGATAGGTATCCAACTGTTGCATTCTTAGTTATTTGTCACTTCATAGTATATTTTTATCAATATAAAGCAAGCATTGTTTTCCCTTGTATGTCTCCTTCTTTACCTGCCATGTCGTGAAAAGTGGTGAAACCATGCTACATTTGCTCCAAAGCAAATGTCGGCCTTTCTAGTTATATGTTTACCTACCTTTTCGGAAAGGCGTGCAGTAGGTAGCAAAGGAAATGTCATCGATTGCAATGTCGCCTTGGTCCCCATTTCCAACCTCTGCTTCAAGAATCACCTAAATCATTACACACAATGCCAAGATTAGTTTGTATGTACTAAAAGGTCTAAATAGAGGTCATTGACAACGTTGATTACACAAGTGATGTTTTTATTTGCTGTCAAACTGCCCGTGAATTGTGGCCTATCGTTGAAAGCAATACAGTGTAGCTGGCTATATGACTGGATATCTCTTTGGTGATTGAGGTAATACTAATTGATATTGCTAAAGTGGTATTTAGTATTCTGTAGCAAGTATTCTGTCATAGTTCTGTATCCTTCGTAATGCTATATTAAAGTACAAGATTATTGAATGGCCAAAGACTGTAAACTATTAAATTGTGTGACACATTGCTTTTCGTTATGGTACTGCAGCAGGACGTTATGGTACTACAGCAGGACTTTTCACATTTTGTAAACTAAGCAAGCTGACAGTTTAGATCAGGACTAGATTTGTATAATTTATGAGGGCATTCTGGTACACTACTGGGGGATAATATTGTCAACTTATATAATACATACACATGAGGATTTCATTTGCACAATCAATGACAAACAATTGTACTTCGTTAGTTATAAAGGTTAACGTCATATGATGTAGTGGGAGTCTAGTTTTAACATAGAAAACACATGTGCTTTTTTCAATTTAGTTAATAACATGTCATAGTTAACCATTAACATATCTTATTGGCATTAACGTGGCAAAAATCTAACTTTAATCCAAAGGTTTCAGGATTTTTGTGACTTGCTAATTATTAAAACAATATCATATGTCATTTACCGAGTAAACGCCCCATTCCCTGTTAATGCTGACAGATCCATAAGACCAACTTCTCCCTTGATCTCCTTGAAGACTCCACAGCTCCTTGGTTCTGCCGTTTTCTTGGTTCAAAAGAAGGACTCGTAGCTTCCCGATGTGATGACCGCTCATGTGGTAAAAGAAGCGAAACTGCACGAAGTGAGAATAAGCCAAAATGATAATGCTAGCAACACTCGGTTAACTAGAACTATAGAGGAGGAGAACATTACAACACCACACAAAAGCAAAATGGAAGCTAATTGATGTAAGATGAACATGAATTATCATAGAAGGTAGAAGGTAGCGCACGTAATCATTAAAACATTGATTCAATTCAACGACATTGCTCTCCTGGATGTTCTTACGAGAATGTTCCAAACCTAGAGGTCCAGGGTTTATTGTACTTTCGCCAAATCCATGGCAGTATACAGCACTTTACTTAATGCATTTCTCAAATCTAATCCTTATAACGGCCCAAACGCATTAATGCGTTTAAAAGAATAAACAAATAAATAAAGCAAAAAAGTATATTTTGATTAATAAACTTTCTGTAAGCAGCCATGTCACGCACAGCGGATAAAAGCATTGCGAATATACACCTATATCAGAAGTGATGGACGTCTGAGAATACTGGCTTAGAGCGCCCCCTTTCATTTTTCTTCTACACTGCTACGCACCTATAGATGGAAGTTATCTGTGAAAAACATAGAAACACACTAACCTTAAGCAAATTAGAATAAAAGCTTACCTGACAATCAGTAACGTTTGAGTATGCAGGACTAATAAGACGGGCAGTTTGGCCACTCTGCTTTCTGCTGGCTTCGATGTATGAATAATAGCCTAAAGTCAACAGTATTTATTACTTAATCGCATATTGTTATTGTGTCCAAAATATTTCCTTGTATATTATATTATCAGCATGCCTATAAGTTTAATTCATTAGAAAACGAACTCTGTTCAAACGTGTTGGCACTTTGTAAAACAACAAAATACATTTTTAACAAAATATCCACGTTATTATGCTTATCCGTTTACAATGTAACAATCAAACAATGTATAAATTGTAAGTTAATGTTTGCAGCATTTTTGGTTAAGTTGGAAAGGAACATAAAGGAACCGACGAGTTAAGTGGAACTCAACAGGATTGAAAAGAATAACTTGAATACTATTAGGAAAGTCCATCAAAGACCTTTAGAGATGGTTTTAGATTGGATAGTTACAAATTAGTAGCTTTTAAAAGCTTCCGTTAGTTACCGAATGGACTCTTGTGTGTGTGGTCCGTTACTGGTCCGGTGTTTTCGGTGTCTGTTGTTTCTGCACCTCTGACAAAGTCAAAGTCATCGTCCGGATCTTGAGACCAGGAACAGAAGTCCTCCTGGAAGTCACATCTTCCGATTTCTATAAGAATAATAAACACGATAACGCCCTTTACAAAAAGAATAAAACATATGTAAACGAACAAGAACAAATATCCTAACTGATTTGATTGAAATCTATGTCACATAAATTATACGTTTATTTGTTTATGCATTAAGCACTATGCATTATGCATTAGGATGTTTACTTTTTTAAGTTTAAAAGACACATCTTACACCAAGTGGTTTAATTTCGATTTGCATTACAAGATACCAATGCAAACAGGTGTATACCTTTGTCACAGGGGTTACCCTCATCAGAAGAGTCGACACAGTTATCTTCGTAGTTGCATGCCAGGTCATTGGAAATGCACTCCCCACTCTCACACTGGAAAGACTGCTCTATGAGCTTACAATCAGTGATTTCTGTGAAACATGGGAAATGGTCAAAATGTTGAAATAAAGCTTGTTGTAGATTTAATAAGTATATAAATATAGATATCTCACAATCAGTTGCGCAAAAAGTTTCGCCTACAAGTACCTAAGTACCTATTAGACAGCCCGGGGTCAAAGTCACATCGTCAATGGCGATGGATCCTGTGTCTGCAGCCCTCACGATCCCCTCAAAGTAAACCTTGAACCACAGTGCATGGTCATCATTACCAATTACTCTTTAATGCACAAGACGATCATATTTCAGAAAGAGAATGAAAGTACGATGCCACAGTAAATATATTTCAGCACCAAATGAACACAAGAGAAACAGGGGAACCTGTACCTGGAACGGTTCTGTGCTTGAAATTGTAACCTGATCTTTATTCCACTTGTTTCCTTGTGAAGTATTTTGTTGCCAGAGTCTGCGGATGCTGTCTTTTGTTTTGATAGAAAGATGCAGTTCCCCTACATTGGCCGTCATGTAGTAGTGGAACAGAACCTGAAATAGAAATAAATACTGATGTACTAATATGAATGTACATTTTATACACTTTCAATTCTATTAACTATTTTCTACTTTAATTGAATCTTGAATGGTTGAATATGGCCATGAAATTTTCAGCCGACCCAAAGCTTGCAGTCAAAATCTATGACTATGGAATATAAATTCATTTTGAATTTTCAGAAATGCACAGAGAGTTTTTATTGTGGTGAGTATTAGTGTCATTTTGCCTCTAATATGATAAAGGCTAAACGCGCTTTTTGGTAATTCTTTAAATTAGTCAACGGTTGCTCCTAACCATACGTACCTTGCATTCAGATCCGTTTGACGAGAAGTATTGTGGCAGCAACAGCTCGGCGTTTTTAGTCCCTTCGTTTACCAAATGGCCAGCAATGTACATGTAGTACCCGTCTGTGGAACACATACAAACCGTCTCTTCATTTCTCGATGTTATTACCGGATAGCCTTTTTTCATTTTATCCCGTTCAAACAGAAAAGGGAAGCAAATTATCAATAACTTTAAACACATAACCAGTTAATTAAATTCATATCTGAATGTCTTCTTATATTGATCCGCTCTCTAAGAATGGTAATTCAATTGTTTACAGATGAATTTTTGGCGATGTCTAAATCGATTGATTTAGTTCGTCTTATAAATGCTATCTAATACAAGTCTTTTAAAAAGGTTTTCTTAACAAAATGCCACTTATTGATCTTACCCAACCGTGCCTGATGATCAGTGGGAGGTGCTTGATCTGAAACCCCGGACGAACCACGGATTCGCAACCAATCAGTGTCGTCTGACTTGGGCTGTATCCAGTTGCAGAGGCCATTTTGAAAACTACATCTGGCAGGATAGTGGTCTGGGAAATGGCACAATATACAACATTATGAAAACTGCTCGTGTAGGCTTATAGGTAACACATAGACAACATGAATCCGTAGGACACAATCCTCCTGTGGTTAAGGTGTTTAATACAAACACGCCAAATTTCTCAAAAATCCTTTAAAGTTTATGATGTAAAAGACACAGAAATATCATTTTATTTTAAGTATAAATGAAAGTCTCGTCTAAGCGAAGAAGGCTATTAGAGCCATTACTAATAAACCATGTAAATGAGGCCCTGGTTATACCTGATAATGTTCAACTTCAGATCTCGGACCACAGTTTCTGTCAAGGTATCCGATGGACACCATTTGGCCGAAGGGCTACAATTCCACCATCCGGCTTTCGACAGAATTTTGAGTCTTGTCTGTTGCCCTTTTAATTTGAGTGGAAACTGTAGTAAATGTTAATTTGAATCCATATATATCGTTTTTTCTTTTTTTTCACGAGAGCTGCTGGGTCATGGCTTAAGTTACGGTCACAACCCGCCGTACTTGCTTTTGTGTGCTGTCTACGTGCAAAAACGTGGGCAAACGTAGGGCATCCGTGCGTAGTGAGTACCGCCTCCGTACGGAATCCTACGGATTTGGGAGCACGCAGACACGCCGTAAAACTTTAAGTGCATGTAGACTGCGGATTCACCACCCGTGCGTGCGAGTACGAGCGACGAGCGAACCCCGTACGTACAGTACAGAAGAAGCACGTATAAGTACGGCATCTTTTTTGCAATCGCACAGAGATCGTACGTTGTAAGCACGCACAACTCACCACTTGCGCAACGTACGATGCACGCAACCGCTCATGGCCAGACTTGCAGAACACACTCTTACACCTTGCGCAACCGTGCGAGTGACGTGCGTAGACGCCACTCCTACCCCACGTTTTCAGAAAAAACGTAGCAGACGTAGCCTCCCAAAAAACGTACGGACAAAAAGCACGTATGGCAGGTTGTGACCAAGGCTTAATATGCCGAAAGCGTAATAATTCTTGTTTATTCAAATGAAAAAGGAATACCTTTTACATGATCACTTTTCCGAACTCTCTGACGGCACTATTGCATTGAAATTGGATATAGAACGCAGCTATTTGGGTCATTAGGCGACAAAACCTCATCACTCTTGCTGGCGGGCACTGCCAAAAAGCTTCAATCAACTTCAAACTTTACCATGCCTGACAATACTCCAATTCACAGCCGTTTCAGTAAAATTCAAAACTGTTTGCACTCTATAACGATCACCGAGTAATGGGTAGCAAAACATCGGGTCACAACCACGTGATTCCGGAGATTTTCTGGTTACTTAGTTGAACGTCGGTCACATTTAAACTGTGACTGGGAGTCGTTACTAGACGTCCAAATTCCACAAGAGTGGTACCACAGAATTACAAAATTTTCTTATCAAGTTTCAACATTAGGTTACCATTTGTATGATTGATATTGTCGATATTCCTCAGTTACGTGTAATGGCAATTAGTTTGTCACGTCGGTGCAACGGTCAGAGCGTTCCCGGGTTCGATACTCACCGTGGCCCGCCGTTGTACCCTTGGGAAAGGCACTTTACACGACTTCCCCACCTGTATGGTAGAGTGACGCCCACCGAGCCTCTTAGGCTATTCTTTCCAACTGTGTGCCAAAATCACACTACGGATTTGGTGCGCCGATGTGTCACATTTGCCACCGAGGGCTGTTAATTTTTTAAGGCAATTATAGACAGTGCATTAAACCTCAACTGCTTACTTTAGAATTTTTTAATTAGACCCAGATGCTCCGACAGCTAGCCCTAAATATTACGTGTTAAACAACACATAGCCCAAACGTCTGCTTGAAGAAATCCCATGAGCGCACACTCAGTGTGCATCATCTTGCGCGTATAACCATGTACCAGGCAACATGTCAAATTACGTACAAAGTCAGCAAAGGGATTATGAGTTACAGCTACAAACGTACAAACACTACCAATCTCAATACTCCGCGGAGGTCTAGAACCTCCTTCACGGAGCAATAAAATGTGTTACATCATTAACGACCATTGTCGCAAACCAGTCATCAAGAGCCCTTAGGACTTTACAGTGGTAGTATATTAAAGTCAAGGACGGACTTAAGATTTGCAAATTAAATTGCCGTACTTGTAAAGCCAGGTTTTGTACAAATGGTAAACAATACATGACTTTACTACCATTGGTAAATCCAGATTCTCGTGACGCTGACGGAGGAGAATGCATTTGTAGATCAAATATTTGTCTACAATAACATAGCACTGACGACGCCCCGCTAGCAACAATGACTTTTAATTTACGTGGTCCAAAGACTCTGACAGCACATAAAATGATTTAAGTTATTAGTCAAATATTAGTTAAACATAATATGTCAATACTTACTGCAGCTGTTTTCGTCAGACGTGTCCCCACAGTCGTTGTTAAAGTCGCAGTAGGTCTCTAACGGCACGCAGACACCATTGTGGCAGGGAAACTCGATCTCCAAGCATTCGTGCCAGAACCCTACGAACATGTAGAAAAAAATAAGAATGGACGACATATTTGCATCTTACGGACAAATTGAATTATTTGTAAATCACTTATAAGTAAATACATAAAGAACTACTTAGAAATTACAAAAGATAGGATATGTATTGACTATTCTAAACTAATTATATTTACCTAAACAACGCACGGAGACATCAGTAGCATGAGAACAGCGCGGTTGGTGATGGCCCCAGCGACTATGGCTACATTCTGTGATTTTTGAATGTGTTTCAGGGTCACAGCGGACCTCGTCAAGGTGAATGGGAACTCCTTGACTTGCAGGATATTTACTGTTAAACCACTGGGACTCCCCGTAGCCTAGCTGATCACAGATAACGTCGGAGTTGTCCTTTGTCCACCCGCTGTTGCAGATGGAGCCCCATTCATGGTTAAAATAGACTTCTATTCTTCCCTCACCGAATGATTCTCCATCGACGAGCCTGACGTTACCATCAACTGAAAAACAATGCAACATGGTTATTAGCATTATCGAGACATAAATCACGGTAAACATTAGGGATTAATGTAATTTCAGTCTAAGAAAAGACCTTCGTCTGGAAGTTACGAATTTGTTCTTACTTTTTTTAAAAGAAACTCTAATGTTAAATGATTACACCAGCAATGTAATGACCGTATATTGGTCGGAGTGATACCTCCCTTTACAGTGACATACCCTTTCGTTAGCTGAATACAAGAGGAATTCGCCAGGCCTCCGTCCTGATGATAATGTAAATCACAATGCATGTGGCTGATACGAGACAAGGTAATTGCCTGGTCTCTGTTCGGGGGATTTTAAGTGAATTACCAACTCAAGACAGTAGCATTTGAACCATTGCACACCGGGGCTCGAGAAGTGGCTCTCCCCAAACACAGGACCTCCAGGGTAACGTCCTATATAAGGGACGTCCTTAAACAAAAGCTAGGTACTCATTTTCACCTGAGGAAAGGGCACAACGTCAGGGAATGTAGGTGGAATCGAACCCAGGATCCATGGGTTCCGGGCCGAATGCCCTACCATTACGACACATGACGCCACAAAAATGCAGTTTTAACATGTTTCCATTAATATGATATTCCAAATGATTAAAAAAAAAAAGGTTAAAAGCTTTGGCAAGGTGACCCAACATTAGTACCACTAAATCATACGTTGATAGCACCTAAAAACGGAACTTTTCATGTCCTACACAAGTAATTCAATATTGAAGAAGTTAAACTCTCGACTACCAAACAAGCAGAGGAGGGTTACAGCAAACTTTCAGTCAGCAGCATAAGACTTAACATTTACTAAGAAGATAAAAGGAAAGACTCGGTTATGTCGTTAACAATTAACACTAAATTGCATAAAGAAGCTATTCTTACCATCGACGGTGCATCCTGAAGAAAATGAAATGTCATCAATAGCGGTCGCAGATCGACGGCCGTACCCGATAATACCTTCAATTATTACCTGCAGCAAAAAAAAAAACTTGTTACAAATAGATCTCTTACTCTTCTTCTATAATTCCACAATGACAAATAATTAGATAAAAATGCCCAATTAACACAAAGTAACAACAACAACTATTTAAAAGCAGAAGTCACTGAGGAGGTAGTAGTGATCGTATTTTTGGACATTAATTATTAATGCCCCAAATCGGCCAATTGGCCTCGAAAAATTATTACAATTGACAAAAGTGATAAACTTAATCCTACATAGCCATGTATAGTGTTTATAAACTAATTTTTTTCGTCACCTGGAATACACTAAGTAGATCAAATATTTGTCTACAATGACAATGACGTCTCCCCGCTAGCATCAATGACGTTTAATCAACGTGTCACTAACAAACTAATATCCTCGAGAATCTGACAGCACATACACAGTATCAAATGTTAACATGAAAATGTCAAAAAAAGGTTAAATTTTACTTTTAGGTAATTTTTTTCACAGCTTCTGTCGACATTGAATTTACTCTGTCACTCCAGACGTTGAGTTGTTTTCAGTATTCATAAGGTTTACTACTTTACTACTAGTATTTAATTTTTATCATATAATTCTTAATCCGACATTTTTACCATACTTTAATCTATAAGAATCAAACGTAAAAATGTCAAACTAGCCTGAAATGGGGCGTTCTGCTCGAAGGTTACCACTAAAGCTGTCCAGGTTTCAGCCGGCTGGGCTGGAGACGTCCAAGCAACACTCTCGCTGTTATCGTGGTAGCTTTTTGTATAGATGTTTAGATTGCCCAGATTCTCACCAACGTTAATGTAGTAGAGACTCATCTGCAACACAACAAAATGTATACAGCCAATACAATAATATTTTTGGACTGTCACTTACACTTTGAATAGGCAAAATTTAAATAGAATACATTTGTATTCCAGGTTCTACCGTACATTGCAGGTCTCGGTCTTCGATGGGACTATAACAGATCCGATGATTCTTGCTGTGTCAAACGGCTGATGCGATGCAGAAGCTTGCAGAAAAAGGTAAAACCCATTATCTGAAAAATAAATACAGAAACAACACTATCACATCATTTTGTAAGTCTTAATGGCGTAAATTAACAAATTGCTTGTCAGAATCATACGTGCATCCTTAGACAATCATCGATATCGTTGCAAGTACTAGATACATCAAGATACAATACTACTACTACTACCGGTCTTCCATTAGATAGAAAACTAGAAAAGTAACATTTGTAAAGCACATGCATAATAACGTCACATGACCTAGCCTAACAAACTACATCTCTATTTATTTTTACTTATATGTTAATACATTTGAATGTGTGTACCAGCAGACTCAACTCTCTCCTGCCATTGCTACCTAGTTAAATTCAATTTCAACATTGCTGGGTGTCTAATACAGTACCAATTACCATGGTGACAGCCACATGGTCCAGGTCATTGGACCTTATTTATTTTGAAAAATGAAGAAGAAACACAGTAATGACAAGGTAACGAAAGATGCAATATGCACTCTCAAATTTATAAGCATATAAGTTCCACCCACCAGATCCAGAGGTATGATCAACCGAGGGTAGCACGGTGGATTCTGCGTTTGCACCATATCCTTTTGCCCAGTTCAAATCATCATCGGTTTCCTGGATCCACTCACAGGTTCCTTTGTCTTGAAAGTCACAGGGCACCGGTGGTCTTGTTTCTGCGTAGAAGACGTCAAAAGCAGATACTTTATTTTGATATCGTAGACTTAGACTTCTTGACAACGTATTACATGGTGACAAGATACAAAGAGGGGACCAAGGATTGACCCTTGGAGCACTCCTAAAACTACAGGAGGCCAATCCGAGCACATTCCTTCTAATATTACACGTTGCCTCCTTCATGTACATGGTAGATTAATTTAAAACCAGGTCAGTAAACTGGAGTGACTACCCTACATTTTGAGCTTATGTGCCAACAGCTGGTGAGAAACACAATCAAAAGCCTTAGAAAAATCCAAATATATAATGTCTTTTTGGCCACCACGATCTAAAATCGGGCCAATTTCAAGGAGCAGTACATGTGTCAATGTTGATCTGCCCTTGATAAAACCATATTTTTGACGTGCACAAGTAATAGAAAGCGTTACATAAAAATGCTTAAATGTTAAGACTAATAGGACATCTGGATGGAAATAACTTGAATTAAGAAACAGGCAACAAGGAAGTGTAAAGATTGATAATGAGGTCATTCGCCCGCTCACCAATGCAATGCTGGTGAAATGTATCATATACTTCTCCCTCGGGACACAGAGGTAAATCACCTGCAGAAAACATGCATTAAACGATACATAATTTTAATGATCTTATGACAACAGGGTAGTGCTGCTTTGATACAGATATGATATCATGTGTGCACGATCGCGAGAGCTAAATAAATGAAACAAACAATGCAGTGAGCACACGATATGATAGGATACTCGCCCCAACCACCCCTGCCAGTAGTTGCGCTCTTGCTTTAAACATAAATGCTATATATATATTTGCAATTAATTACATGTTTATATGTACTGGTGCATAGATAGAGATATGACTTTATTTCGGTCATCTGTTTTTTTTAAATACTGCAATACTTAAAGATTTATTGGATCATCGCATTTTCCAATTTTTGTCAAGCAAATGGTGACAAGACCACTGTAGTTTGTTAATACCAATTCCATACCCAAAAAATAAGTTAAACATGAGCAATAAATTCTTTGAAATCTTTTACAGGATGCTGGAAATTCGTTTTGATATAACAATGCTGTAGAGTTAGAATACTTATCAAGAAACAAAAAAATGTGTTTACTGTATACGCCAAAAAGTAGTTACTCAAGCAACTGGATATGATTTTGAAAACGTCAGACGTTTTAGCTAGTATCCACTAGCTATGCATCCACTAGCATAGCACAACCTATCAATAGGTTGTGCTTATAAACCTGCATTTCCCCTCTGGTCTCTCAGTCACTGACGGATACTAGCTGAAACGTCTGACGTTTTCTGGATGTCTAACCTGGATGTCTAACCTTCATCGACGTGTTTATTGTATATTTATAGATGACTTATATATAAATGTTAGTAGTCACTAAAGTACTTATCCTGTCTGAACAGAATAAACCTTAAAACTGAAGGAAATTCAAGGAGAGATTTCAGTTTAATGAAAACAAATTGTATCTTACACGTTCGTCATGTTATGCCGCAAACGTCCTGTGGACTTCTCCCAATACATTAAGGGCGGTACATCCTTATGCTTGTTGTGAACCACGTTCTTGATTTAACCCTCAACAGAACACCTTCCCGGACTGATTAATCTGTACACCTGGGGTCCGCGCGGACCCCAGAACAGTTTTTTGCTAATTTTTAGAAATTATCAACATGCTACCAGCTCAATTGTTTTGCAAACTGATGTGGGAACCTCTGTGTCCACATTACATACAAAAAATCATACATTTTGAACTTTTTCTATTTTTTGGTGAAGAAAAGAAGACAAGAAGAAATACCCGATTTTTAAACCCATTTCAGACTGAAGGGGCTTTCGAGGCCCAACTTTGATCTCAGATAGCGGCTAAACGGCTTGCGCTAGAAGTATCAAATTTGGAGACCTTTCCTAAAATGTCTCTGGAAAAAAGTTCATATAAGTTTAATACTAGTAAGTTGATGTTTTTTTTGTGTTGCCATGGCAACGGGTTTCTAGCAGGCAGTTTTTTTGAAAATAGAAGTAATTTTGGTTTAAACATAAAAATTTTCCGAGTTTTATATTAAATTACACTTCTTTTCCAACATTAATAACATCTTACATAATTAAATATAAGTTAAATCATTTAATATATCATAGAATATGCTAATTTCATGATGTAATTGGTCAAAATCCAATATGGCGGACTATATTATTAGCTCTGACGTCATATGACGTCATAATTACACCAAAGTTATTAAAATTTAATTCTATTACTACACCATTCTGTGAAAACTTGGTGGACATACGATGAGTGCATAAAAACATATAAAAACGGAAATAAGGTAATGTATAAGAACGCCAGTGTATCCATTATGATCGAAAGCCGGCTGGGGTCCGCGCGGACCCTAAAAGAAAATCAAATATAATTTTTTTTATAAATGGTAGAAACGGAATTTTCTGCACTGTATTGAGAGACAACTTTGTGGGTGACAATTACCTAAAATTTCAGATAAAAATCTTTAGAAACAAAAAAGATATTACAGAATATATGGTGCTGGGGTCCGCGCGGACCCCAGGTGTACTGTTTAGGGTTAAAACCATCGCACACCGGGGCTTGCCAAAAGCATTTAACGAAAGGTGTGCGAGGAGTGTGGGTCTCCCCAAACACGGGACCTCTAATTAACGTTCTATTCTATATCTGGGATAGTTATGTGTAATCGGGAATGGCTCAACGTTAACATCAGGGCATGTTGGATAATTTAAAGAATCTAAGATCATATAATAAGAAAATCAGTTAATTGATTGGACATTATATGCTTTGATGGATACATATGAGTTTGATAGCATGTTGTCTTTAAATCTTTTAAGCATCTTTACGTTAGCTCTCTTTTGCATTAAAAAATTTCAGCCTGCAATGGTCACTGAAAAATATGTTTGCTTTACGGTAGCTGGCAGTAACACGTAATCTCTCTATAAACATTTTAGACTTGAGTCTAATAAACACTTGAATCTAACCCCATAAAAATTATATGGACATCTCACACAGCGCTATGAGCAAACTAATAACTTTTACGGCCTTACTTTATAGTAAATATCTACGCTTTGATCTTAACCCCAATAAGGAAGGTTGCTATGGACAACTACAATTACGTAAAATTGTTTGGAAATGCGCTGAAAACATTTCGCTATAAGACTTTTAAAACATCATAATTTGCACATGCCCACCCTACCTAAGGAATAAGCTGTACCAAACACAAGGAAACTATCATGCCCACGGTTGGCCATCAAATTTTCCTAGCATTCTAAAAAGGAAACAATAAAACATGTTTCTCTATTAGCAACATTCCGTTATTTTTACATAAGAAATTCTATATCTTTACACCAAACATACTGTTATTTTAAAATGTTTTCTCTGAGAATACCACAATGTAGGTGAGTTTTTAAATATTAGAAAGAATCATTTATATATATTTATCTAATGGATTTAGATATAACGTTAGGCTGATGGCCTGACATGCCAATTTTTAATTTATTTACAAATTTTAAGCGAGAACTTTTATTTTGCAAGTGCGTAATATGTATCCTACGTTATAAGAGTAAGATGTGTTATTACAATTATTGCGTAGTCATTTTGCTATCTCCAATGCACCTGCGTGTTTTTTTTTTTAGCTAGGTGAAAGTGGTAATCTCGGTCACGGGCCATCGACAGGTATTCCTGTGTTTCCCAGTGCGGCTCGTGTTCTCGAATACGTGTTTATTACAAGTATTGTTCAGGATAGAATGAAAACATTCCAATGCTCAATTAACATCGGTGTACTCTTCCACTTTTCTCCATGGCGCATCAAACAAGGAAGGACGATTCATTGAAGTGTCTTTACGAACGGACTGTCGCTGTTCGAGGAGTACCTCTAGGCCGCTTGAACTTTCTTATGGCATAGGGAAAAGAGTGGCCACTGAGTCCAGTCGAGCAAACACCGCTCAGTCACGACCATTTACATAACAAGCCACGCCACCCCCATGGCAGTTTCTGTCCTTTCTGTATAGTGTGTAGTTTTTATCATTTTTTATTTACAATTCGCTATCATCAATACTAGTACTGTTATCTAGCCATGATTCCGTAAGAGCGGCACATGTTTCATGTAAGAATTTTTGCGGGCGCGCATCCAGGCCCGCGGAGTTGTTCGCCCTCACTTCCCGATCGTAACTTCATGCCTGCCCGGTACCACTGCGCCCAGTGCGTACCAGTTCGTACTAGTGGCATCGAATGTGACTTATCACACGATCACCCGTCACCCAAATCACGAAATCGCAAGAACACGTAACCAAAGTTTCGGGGCCTTGTGAGCTCACAACCCGATCGTGTGCGACTTTCCTGTCCGGTACATGTGTGCCTACTCCGGCAGTGTGATGTCTTACACGTAACATCCGACTACCGCATCAAGAAATCGTCGTAATCATTGCATTGTAGTAAACCCGTCCCACAAAAAGGCTAGCGGGCAGATCAGTACTCAACGGGCCAACGTGGCTGAGTGCTGATTCACGCAGGCCGAGTCGGCACGGAGAGGTTTTCTAACTACATGTAGTTGCTGTAGTTGTGTAGATGGCATTATACGCCTGGCCTTGGTCAGCGTGTGGGACCGTTTTTTTTTTCACGTTCTGACTTCGCTTCAGTTCCGATAGGCACATACAGTCCACCGCCTTAAGGATGGGTATATTACCAAAAAAAAAGGGGTTTTAACTACGAGTAGTTGCTGTAGTTGTGTAGTAAGCGTATTACGCCTTACCGTGGCGAGGCTGGCGGATGTATGTATGTGTCTGTCTCTTATTACGCTCGGACTTCGCTTCTGTGCCGATAGGCACCTGGGGTCTAACGCCTTGAGGAAAGGTATTTCATAAGATAGGCGTTCGAACTACGAACTTCGAACTTGATTCGTACCTATGTCGACCGCGTTGAGGAAATGTATATTGTATTTAAGACTTTCTTACTACGCGTAGTTGCTGTGTGTAGTTGGAGTATCGGGTCTTGTTTTGGCGAGACTAGCGGGCGGGACCGTCTTTTTTCACGGCTTGAGATTGTTTCTGTGCCGAAAAGCACCTAGAGTCCACCGCCTTGAGGAAAGTTATACTGTATGAAAGGCTTTCTTACTACGCGTAGTTGCTGTAGTTTGAGTATCGGGTCTTTTCTTGGCCAGGCTGGCGGATGGGACCGTCTTTTTTCACGGTCTGAGATCGCTTCTTTGCCGATAGGCACCTAGACTCCCTCGCCTTAAGGAAAGGTATATTGTATGAAAGGTTTTCTAACTACGCGTAGTTGCTGTAGTTAGAGTATTAGGTCTTGTCTTGTCCAGGCTGGCGGCTGGGACCGTCTTTTTTCACGGCCTGAGATCGCTTCTTTGCCGATAGGAACCTAGCGTCCACCGCCTTGAGGTAAGCTATATTTTTATGAAAGGCTTCCTTACTATGCGTAGTTGCTGTAGTTGCTGTAGTTAGAGTATCAGGTCCTGCTTTTCTACTGCTAGCGGGGTGATGTCGTCTTTTTTCACGGCCTGAGATTGCTTCGTTTTCACGGCCTGAGAAAAAGTTATATTATATAAAAGGCTTTCTAAATACGCGCGGTTGCTGTAGTTGCTGTGTAGTTGGAGTATCAGGTCTTGTCTTGGCGAGACTAGCGGGCGGGACTGTCTTTTGTCACGGTCTGAGATCGCTACTGTGCCGTTAGGCACCTGAGTCCACCGCGTTGAGGAAAGGTATATTATATGAAAGGCTTTCTAACTACGCGTAGTTGCTGTAGTTGCTGTAGTTGGAGTATCGGGTCTTGTCTTGGCGAGGCTAGCGGGCGAGACCGTCTTTTTTTCACTTTTGTCCACACTACAAACTTTGTTAGTTAAAACTTTGTGTTCTACGGACTCATGTGCCGTAAGAGAAAGCACATCGATAGGATGTGTAACATGCCAGTTCTTAACTCGTTAAGTTTTGGTAACAAGCTACGTATATCTAAATTTGCCATTTTAAGGCACATCTTTAATTTTAATTTATCAAAGAAAGGTTGTTAGTCCAGATCATGTAAAGGACGATCAACGCTAGTTTGAAACCGGTCTGTCTACCAGTTCTAGCTTACATATCGAAGTCTAACACTTGTAAGCTTCAAATTGCACAGAATAGGTCATGCAGATTGATTTTGAAATGTTCACTAGACACACCTATCAAGCAAATGCACTCAGATCTGGGTTGGCCAGAGAGAGGTTCGCTACCAGTATTTCAGTAACAGTCACGAACCCCGGAACATCTACAGCTCCATTGTTCCCGTCCATTCTACCCACAAGTATTCAACTAGATTTGCCAATTCTTGCAGTTTCAAACTACCTAAACCAAAAGCAGACAGCAGAAAGCGAACATTTCTCTACCGCGCCATTCACCAATCTATGAAACACTTTGCCACCCAGTATCAAAACACTGACCAGTCCACATCAATTAAAAAAGGCCTTCCACCAGTAGTACATAAGTTAAGTTGTATATATTAAGTTAAGTCATGATTGTTTTGTTTAATCTGAATAGAATTTGTGATGATTATGTATGTTCATTCTCTTTTAATTTTGTTGTCAGTATGTTCATATGTTTATATGTTTTGAACCCTGGAAGACTAGTCATGGATTAAAGCGTATCGAAATAAACAGATAAAAGAATAAAAGGTAAGTGAAATCTTCAAAAAATGAATGAGACACATTTGGCATGGCACATCCAAAACAATCCCACTGTTGGGATTGTAAGCTATATTGGATTGGTTTTCTATCCTTTTCTGCCAGAGTGAAAAAAATTACTTTTTACTGTTTAATTTTTGAGCGTCAGCGAATCTGCGTAGATATTAATGTGTATTAACCATTATCACCCCTGCACCCGTATTTGTCATATTCTGTACACTTGTTTGACAGCTTTTGTTTCAGCCTTGGAAATTTTTCGCCCAAAAGTAGCAAGAGATGAAGGTAAGTGGTTTGTAAGTTAAATTTGGACATTTAGCCCTGATTTAATACAAAAAATAGTTGTGAATAAAATTTGTCTACTACCAACTTTGATGTGTTTGTGTTTTTTTAATTGTCCTCAATGACACTGTTCCCTGGCGTTTATTCAGCGGTTGTTGTAGGAGATAACCAGGCCTTTATGACACCCTTTACACCTCGGGGCGGGTCATTAACCCTAGATATTGCACACTCTCTCAGTTACCATTGTCCATAACAACCTTAATTGTTTATCATATGACACGTTATGACGGCAAGGATGGATAATTTTGACGGACAGGGAAAACCATACCTATATCTGGCTTTTGCCGACACAATATACAATAACATTTTCAAGTATTACACAGTTACTATTTTTCATGGCAACCTTCATTGTGCTAACTAACGCAACTAATCCTATTTTTTCTATTTTGCTAAATCATTTTCAGGTTAACATTCGTGGCGTATATTTTTGCTTTTTCCTTAATTAATGACTTACTAGTACTCAAAAAGACCTTAATGCCATTTTATGGTTATGGGTTACTTGGCTGCTTTACAACACAATTAAACTACGTTGCAATGATGTGTCGTTAAAGTAGTGCTTTAGACAACAGTACAGTGTACAGCGGGGACACCAGGGGTTTCTTCTTCTTCAGTACAGTGTGGTAACGGTAACTGTATTTTACAAGTGTGCTAACCGTATATTTCAGCACACAGCCTATGCATTTGGTAACGGCTGGCCTGTTATGGTGCCTTTATCTTTAGGTGTAATGTGTGCAATGTACTCACCGGCGCAATAAGCCATCGGACATGAAGGCGTCGGTTCCAGCTCATACACATAGAACAGTCCGTGTGCATCCGAGCACCGTTTAACTCTGATGTCCCACGAAAATGTACAGCAGTCTGTCCCGAAGCCGAGATTGGCACAGGCCGTTCTGTTGACAATTGCGTCTGTGGTTGGAAGACTGCCATTCATCCACACTGGTGCTTCTGTACTACAAGAATCCACATCGACACAGCTAGTGGGGATTTCTCCTCCCGTGTAGCTGGTGAACCTGTACCAATCCTTCTCTAGGTATATGTCACAGATGTCCAGATCTGGGTCAACCCTGGAGGCGGCACTGGTTCTTCTGGCTTGGTTTATGGTGCGGTGGTTCATACAGGGGTCTGTATTGCCACTAACTGCAACAAAACAACAACAGTAGTAAAATCAAATGCCTTGTATTCTAACGGACTAAAACAATAAATCGGCGTAATGTTACAACTACCTTATATCCTTAATAGAGTCTAAGATATTCTGCGAATCGAGCATATGGCTATAGTCATTTAGTTTGATGCCGCCTTCGTTAAACAAATAATTTTGTCATCTAAACTTTCTTTTAGTAGCCAGTCTATTAATATTAGTTTTAAGCATAAATTTACCATGAAACAGTCTTTATCATACAATCTCACTTCAGTGTATTTCTATACAGAAGTATAGATATTACAAGACTTACCTATGGCAACGAGAAGTAGTAACATCACCCATACATAGCAACATCCACCCATGCTGCACTTATAGATGTTGTGAAGAAATCACTTTAGGAATATCCCTTTATAAAACAACGCGGCGGCCGGAATAATATTGTTCAATTCAGAATAAGTTCGCCAATGTTAGGTGACGAAAGGCCTTGGCTACTTTATGCTGCGGCTGCATGTTGACACAAGAACCGGGCTGTTTACATTGCTTACAGAAGGAGGTGAATGATTAACGACATTTACGCGAGGAACTGTTCCTTATTGATCCCTCTCCCTCTATAAAACGGATTGTTTTTATGCTCTGTACACCATTTTGACATTGTTAAGGACACAATATATATACGTCCTATTTTACATATCTACAAAACTGCCATTGTATGATAGCACAAAGGACGTAAGTGTTTGGTCACCACAACACAAACGGTAAATAAAATATAAATTTAGAAAAAAACGGGAGACATGAACAAGCACAAAAATCTTTGTTGTGTTCCAGGTTGATTTACGATTTTAATGTGCATGGTTACCTAATAGACGATACTAAATGTTCTAACATTACGGGAGAAGATGTTTAAATCCCATCTAAAATTTAAAAAAAAACTAAATACTACTAAGAAAGTTTTTATCAGGTTTGCACAAAATGTGTCCGGCAAGAAAAGTTATATCAGGTACTACAAAACGTCAGTATGACCATATACAATTAGGCTACATCATTATCAGCCCAAGGTGTTTTAACTCCTACAAAAGATCACCTTCTTTGACTAAACCCTGGCCTTTTCTGAGTCTTGCTGTTCTTGGCCATTAAGCTACTTTCTAACTAAACATTACGTTGTTTGCTTTAACATGGCAGTGTTACGCTTTGTGGAATAGTGTTTGATCAACTTTTCACCCAAGATTATGTGAAGGAATAAAAAATGGTGAAACATAAAGCTTAACCAAGTCTGGACGGTAACCTGATATATGCTGGCAATACACTTAAGACCTAGCTTTAATTGTAAATATGCCAAATGCACTTGTTAATCCCACGAAAGCAACTTTCGCGTTTTTCTTCGTCAGCAAATCCACGCATGATCGAACAAACAAAGGGAGTACTTTTGAACCAATCAGAAGAGGTGAACGCATGGTTACGTCATAAGGAAGTAGCTTAAAACTAAGTGCCTTGCTATTCGTGAAAGGTAGAAGTGACATTTTTTTGCACTGAGAGTTTGGTAAGTCTCTCTATAGACCGCCAAACTTAGGCGGAATGGCTGTGTCTTCCTCAGCTTTTTTCTGTCAAGGGCTCTCCAAAGAAATGATGTTGTACTTCCTTGCCTGCCTTGCTACAATTTTGGTCGGTAAGTACACCGTTGAAAATATGATGGTGACTACGTTCGCCTTTTTTACCTGTTTATGTGTGTTCGATTAAACTATGCAGGCCCCTAATGCCATCGGGAAATGCTATTCACATCATCTGGTTTGCTAAAGAAAAATAATCAGTTGTGAAAGTGTTGCAAGAAATGCCACGTTCTCAAAAGAAATGAGACAAAAAATTCAAAAATCAAATTATGAATTTTTTTTCCTATTCTGCAATTAAAAAAATCTCACTTTGGAATTGGTACATGGAGGTTCTAACTTCCTTTGGTATTAAAACTCATGCATGTTTATAGTTGCAGTGGTAAAGAGGCTTTCAGAATGATTTGATAGGGATGAACATGTACAACATATAAACTACAAATCATTGTATATTATATGCAATCTGTAACAATATGATCTGCAATTCCTGTAATTCGTTTAAATGTAGAAAGGCAATTTTAGCTGTAATAGCTATCGTTGTAAAATCTTATTTTTGGTTGTTACTATGTCTTACTAGGATGTTCCTGACTTCAGAACAGAACAATTTTTGACGCTTTATCGTCTTTCTGAAGTTGATATTTAATAAAAATTACTGCTTCTGCAAGGTATATAATGCTCTGTACCGTTTTAAGGTACAGAAAATTTACTCTGGATTTCTTACTGGCATGCAGTGGTGAGCTTTATACCCCACTTAGACGGTGCTCTGACGGCGCTCCTTCCGCGACCTGAAATTGGCCAGAGCGCGGAGAGAGCGCCGAACTCCATGAAAAACGTGCTCAAGTGGCATCTCTACGGCGACTTCTCTGCGCGACCAAAAACTCACATGTTAGCAACGTTTATGTGCGACCAAAGATTTCGCAGATAACTAAACAAATTAATTTTCGCCTGTTCTTAAAAAAAAGATCACGTCCACCGAGGCTCCAGGCCTGGGTAGTCCATGGTAGTTAGCGACAATACGAAGCCGGGCACCCAGGCTACCAGAGCTCCACGACGTAAGAACTCAGTAGAGTGCCGATTCATAATGTCCGCAAAAAACAGTATGTGCTGGCTTGTCGTATACGTAGTAAATTCAAAATACAAGCTTTATTCACGCTGGCATGGTGCCGTACATCAAGGAATGCCTCCGCTCAAGACTTAAGCTAGACTTCGTACGTCTTGGCGAGGCAGTTTTCCTAGCTCAGTGGTGCACTTCAGTGCGTTGGGCAAAGGTCGTAGGGGGAAGTCTTTTGTTGTGAAATGCCTGTCTTTTATGTCATTATTTTATTTTGATGTGTCAAGTTGGCAGAGCAGGGGTGGGTTGGTTGATGGGAGCACTTAAACAATAACCTGTCGTGGGTAGCTTGGCACATCCTTTTTCTATCCCCCTTCCTGTGTCTATGTCTCAGTTACGTCATAAAAGTTAAAAAAAAATATTTAACAAAAAAACGCCTGTCTGTCTTGTCTAGTTTTCCCTCTTTTTTGATTTTGTTATACCCCAATTAAAAACGGGCTTTTATTCCTGTGGTTTAGTAGCATTTTATTTTTGACCGGAATTTTTTTTCGCCCGCACGCACTAGTTTGGGGGTCTTCAGAGGCTGTCATCCATAAAATTAAGACGGTGTGGCCTTAATGGTCATTGTGCGCTCTCATGGCGCTCTCAAAGTGGTCTCTCCACGGTGCTATGAGATGATATGAGCCGCTTCCATACAGTCGGCACGGTGACGGCACTCATGGCGCTCTCATCGCGCTGTCATCGCGCTCCCATGGTGACCTTGGTGCACTCTGCGCTTTCTGGCCAATTTCAAGTCCCGAAGAGACCGCCGTCAGAGCGCTTTCTAAGTTGAGTAAGGGGTATTAGTAACAACTTTCTATGGCTGAAGAGGTTCAACATTAACGCTTGATTAAAAGTTGATAGGATTTTCTCCAATCAGTGACTTTTGAAAACACGTACCTAATTTTCATGGGAAATTTGGTGTACGTGCTTTGTTATATTTGAAAAGTCAATGATTGAAAAATATTCTATTTACCAAGTTGAACTTTCCGTGGAACCTAGGAAAACTTCATTTTCATTGCCATGGGACCCAGACTAGGGAGCTGGCCTCTTAATAAAATCAGTATGGTGTCAACTACATGCACGACGGTCCGTCAGTACGATGATTGATGGCGTAACCGCGCCATATGTCGTCCCTACGCGCAACGTAATTGGCTGCAGTCCAATATCTAGCGAATAGACCGTTACTCATCGAACACATCGAAACCCAGACATGTTCTAATTTGAACACCTCGGTCAAAATCAGCGCGGGAAGGACCGCACCGGCCGCCGCCGCCAGAATGTCGGAGCGTTATGGCACGGTCATATTTCCAAGCCGGGGCCCGTCCGGTTTGTTTGCGTGAACAAAAAATAAAGTTTTTTTTTTATTAAGAGTATACACACATAGTGCTCATTGTAAATTTTCTAAAACTTTTTTGTGTTTTGCTGTCTTGTATCATAGTTCTCGTTCCATACGACTGCCCGGCCGGGCCCCGGGTTGGGAAATGTGACCGCGGCATTAGGGTCGAGTTTTTGGCAGCAAAAAACTCTCAGTAGCTCCCAAAATCAGTTACGCTATCTTTGTTGAAGTTCACATCCACAGAATAAAACTTTGATGAGGAGGGGACAGGGTAAGTTTTAGTGGGAGCAAAATGTTTTCGCTCAAAATGTGGACGCGGGATGCGCCAAATAACATTACACGGTTGGTGGACAAGCTAAGAGTGCCCGGTTGCTGACAAACAGCCGACTTTCCTCTCAGACAGGTGCCACCAGCTACCCTGCCCTTTACGGGGGCACACCCCAGTTTATTTTGGGTCTTAATTAGATTCTGCATACCCTCAACTTTAGCGACCGTCTCTTTCAGGAAATACCTCTTGAGCCAAAACACTGTGTTTGCAAATGAAGGATATCGCTCTAGCTACGGGAACAATAGAATTTCAATTTCTTTCACATCTCACATTTTTGTAAGTGTTAGGGGGCAAAAGAATTTTTCAGCCAAAAATTGGCTATTTTCACGTGGAATTAGACCCATCACCTAGAATTTAGCCACTAAAATGACTTATATGGTCGGAAAGAGAAAACCCTTATGTATTATTAATAAAAGTATAAGGAAAATCCTAACACTGAGATTATCACAATAGCCCGTCGCTGGGCATAGCGACAGCACCCCCAGAACGCATACAACGCATATCTAGGTCAAACCGAAGCACCGCGCTGAAGGCGGAAGGACACCCGGGAGTAAGCCTCAGGCCCGAAATCAATTTTTCCCCAAAACACGCCACTTCTTACACTTTCCAGCTATGTTAGTAGTTAATACTATTTTGCAGCAGATTATGAGAAATGTAAACTCAATCATGAACCACCTGACCCCTTCGTCACTTTTTTCCGGGCACTACAGTGGAAGAATTGGTGTGTGCACCGTTAAGTGCGCCAGAAAGCCCATTAAAGCCTCGGTCACAACCCGCCGTACGTGATTTTTGTCCGCACATTTTTTGGGAGGCTACGTCTGCAACTTTTTTTTCTGAAAACGTGAGGAAGGAGTGGCATCGACGCACGTCACTCGCACGTCACTCGCACGGTTTCGCAAGGTGTAAGAGTGTGGTCTGCACGCCACTGTCTGGCCGTGAGCGGTTGCGTGCATCGCACGTTGCGCAAGCGGTAAGTGAGTTGTACGTGCTTACAACGTAAGATCACTGTGCAATTGAAACTTCACCGTAAGGAAGCCGTACTCACACGTCCGTCTTTCGCACGGTACGTACGGGGCACGCGCGTCGCTCGTACTCGCACGCACGGGTGGTGAATCCATAGAACGCACGCAGAAAAAGGTTTTACATGCACTTAAAGTTCTACGGCGTGTCTGCGTGCTCCCAAATCCGTAGGATTCCGTACGGAGGCGGTACTCACCACGCACGGATGCCCTGCGCTTGCCCACATTTTTGCGCGTAGACAGCACGTAGACAGCACGCAGAAGCACGTACGGCGGGTTGTGACCGAAGCTTAACGCTCACTTGTACCACAGCCGCACTCTAGTGACAGTTTACTCTGCCCAGTATCTTCGGGTCGAACTGCAGACAGACCACACATCAACAAAACTTTATGGCCGACAGAACGCTGAGCTACCCAACGCCGGCGATCTTCTACAACGACATGTAAACGTTACCGCGATCTAAACAAGACGCTAGGTAACTATTGAGGGGATCAAATGTTCTCACATAATTGTGAATGAAGTTTCAAGGTCACAATCTGGGTATGTTATAATAAAGATTTAGAATGTACCTGGATTTATGGCACTGTGGCGGCGTAAACATCATCCACTTACCTTGCCGGAGAGGGAGTTAGTCAAGGACGGGACTTCGAAACGGCAGGGAGTTTGACATTCTCCGCTAGCTATTAATTAACTCGTTCGTTGCTTCTGTGTGACGAATCCTGGTGCCTGTAGCCCTCATGCGGCAGCAAAATGTATGACATAAACACGCATATTCAGTATAAGGAGGAGCTATGGAGAAGCGTACACGCATACACGCACGCACACACACACACACACACACACACACACACACACACACACAAACAAACAAGAATTCCGAGACTTCATACCTCCATGAAATATGGGCTTAATATGTAAATGTAAATTTCTTCTTTAATTATGCAAATTACCTCTGTATTAACATGATATATGCATCATGATGTATGTTAACTTTTGATTAAGTTACAGATGTCTCAAGTATGACATTCCCATCATTCACCATTAAGAAATCATAGAATTTTTGCATAAATTATGCAAATTAGGTCATCATTTGCATAATTAGTATCTTTTGATGTTCTGCCTGCCATAAGTTACATACATTACATGTATGAAAGTAGTATAATGTAAAACACTGTAATTATAGAATTTCCTTATTAATTATGCAAATAAAGTCCTCATTTGCATAATTTGCATTTAATCATGTACATCTCTCTCTCAGCTACCTACACACCAAAAATTATGAAAATATGTTGTTCCTATCTGGACTTATTGGCTTTTAAACATTTTACCAGAAAGTGCCCTGCAGTTCCAGAACAAGCTGCTAGGGGGACCAAACTCACACCACTTATTCCTGACAGGAAAAGCAATCTGTCACCAAAACATCAAGACCATAGCATGTTCAGGACAAAAGATACAAAAACCGGAAGTTCTGCTGCAGTACCAAGGTCATCCACCAGGAGGCCCATATTTGACCTTGATGTTTGTCTTCCTAAGACTTACCAACATACCAAATATCATCATAATCCATAAAGGCGTTCTAAAGTTATGCTGACCACAAAGTTGCGGAAACACACACAGACATACATACAGACAGACAGACAGACACACCAAAAACAATATCTCCATTTTTCATGGAGGTAACAAACAAATATTATTACACACACACACTTGCAAACACGTAAACACACACACAGACACACACACAACACACGCACATACTCATACACAGATACACATACCTCCCCCTACAGTTTATGATATCCAGTAGCTTTCTAGTGTGCTTACTTACTGAATAAAGTACACCTAATAAGTTTGTTAAAGGTTCAAATTACAACCCTACTACTGAGTGAAATACGGAGACCATAATTTATAATGTCCTTGCCTCTGCAGGTTTTAAATAACATTTCGAATTCTAAAGAAATTGCGTAATTTCTATACAATGGGAGTTTGAATTTCCCATGACGTATAACTCTAACCACTGTTTGATGAATGTTAAAAGTATACATTGCTGATTGTAGCAGCGCAAACTTAAGTCGGACGTAAAAAAGAGGCTTTCCATCCTTCCAACCCGCTCCTAATGTATTAAGCACTCCTGCAGGATAGACCTAGAAAAAAAGAGACGTTCGGTACCAACTCGATAACATGTTGGGTTATGGCACTATGACTCCCCTGACAGTG
The DNA here is from genome assembly GCF_001625305.1 of Branchiostoma belcheri. NCBI lineage: Eukaryota > Metazoa > Chordata > Leptocardii > Amphioxiformes > Branchiostomatidae > Branchiostoma > Branchiostoma belcheri. The sequence goes on along the minus strand of NW_017803424.1, from coordinate 160,597 downwards.
ATGGACTCCCTTGACAGTGATTGACTCCCCTGACAGTGATGGACTCCCCTGACAGTGATGGACTCCCCTGACAGTGATGGACTCCCCTGACAGTGATGGACTCCCCTGACAGTGATGGACTCGCCTGACACTACCCTCTTTCATTTAATAGCCGATGATCTACGGGTGATGTACGGGCGAAGTTTTTGATGCCGGAGAACTTTCCCCAAGCCAAGGTTGTCAAGAAGGTTGTTCTCGGATCAAACCTGTAGTGTACCCGGCAGATCAAATAATGCAATAAACAACTTATTCAAGGTACCTGGCCAGGTATTTTTACGCCCTCACTACAAAGCACCCCAAACCTTATGTTTTAGAACTCATAGAAGCGTCTCCTATTCTAATCATTGGGACTTTGGGTGCACTACGCGTTCCCTGTACAACGGATCCGCACGTCTGACGAAGGATGCTCACTTGCCAAGTGTTTGTCTAAACAAGCCCTCCGTTCCTTGGTCTTTAACCTTTAAATCAGTCCAACACCCCCTCCTGGAAAACACACTCGAAGATACGGCATGGCTGGTTGCCCATCACGCCCTCAAAACTAATGCTCTGTTCTATTCGAAGAGGAAGTTTATCCGCTCGAGAACATGTCCGAGGGGAAAAAACTAATGAGCATGAACGACGGACCACGCGATTTGGTTCTGTAACGAAGTGTTGCTCACATGGATATGGGTAGAGGGCTTCCTCAGAAGATGGATTACGTCAGATTTCCTTTTTAGAAATACATAAAAGCTAGACATGAGAAACATGACAAAAAACTAGACATGAGAAACATGTTTCATTTTTGGTAAAATGAAACATGTTTCTTATGTCTAGTTTTTTTTTTACCCCAATTAAAATCGGGCTGTCTAGTGTTCCTTTTTTTATTTGTTATGCCCCAATTAAAAAAGTCCGAAAGAAAAATTCTACGAAAATTCTCTTTACAGTGTATTGCCGCTATTTAACAGCCAGTCATCGACGGAGAATGTGTAACAAAACATTCCATCACGCCAGTGGTATGCACCGAGATCAGTGTTATTTTACTATTTTGCATATGAAAGTTTATGTGGGCAGTGATATATTACTCCGGATAAGTTCACACAAACTCCACATAGAAAAAGGCAGACACAACCGCATTCCTCTAGAGCAAAGGATTTGCCAATTTTGCGATTTAAATAAGATTGAGGATGAGTATCATTTCGTAGTCAATTGTACGTTATATAGTAATGAGAGAGATTCCCTATATTCTTATATAATAGATAAGTTCCCCAGCTTTGCACATTTAAATGAATCAGAAAAATTCCTATTTCTTATGAAACTTGACAAACCATGTATCACTAATTCTATATGCTCGTACATCTATAACTGTGTCAAGAAGCGAGAAGAAGTCGAACAATGTAAATAGTAGATCACATTAGTATGTATAGTTTAAGTATCATTGCTGTATCCATTTCCTTGTCTATCCATGACCTGTACTTAGCTTGTTAGAGCACAAACGTACAATAAAGGTCTTTCATTCATTATTTATAAATCGGTTGCAAATAGAAATCATTCAGTAACGAGCACCTCTCCTCACACATGTAATAACATTGTTGTATTACTAACTTTTTGTCATCCTAATGTAAAGCAATTACTTAATATGCTGAAAAGTCCATATTTACCAATACTTATTGTTAAATTGTGAATGAATGGTTTGCAAACTGTATAAATGAAATAGCCCTACCGACCTGCCGAACTCTAAGGTTTAAGAACAGTCCTGTACCGTCGATGTTGCGGATCCTGAACGCTAACTGATATTAGAAGCAATTGACACTAATGTATAATTTTAAGGCTATGTATTATTTTAAAGCTATGTATTATTTTAAAACTATGTTGTAAATATTTTGAATGTGTCCTGCACAATATGTATGTACAGAAGGCGCAATTCAGCCTGTCTGGCTGCAATGTCTTTTATTAATAAATCATTTTTGATTGATTGATTGATTGATTGATTGATTGATTGATTGATAGATTGATATAACATATTCACGATCAAGTCATGAATGTTAACTTGCATGTTTTTGTTAAAAATGTTCTCACCATACTGCAGTTGCGGACTGTGCGGACGACCCTTGCTTGACGGCAACCAAAATCTACGAGCCACACCGCAGTACAGAGTATGTCACCGATCCAAACAGCTTTCTTAAAATATGTGATACGCACTTGTCTGAGGGCTGGTACCAGTTCACCCATATGAATGGAATGTTGGCCACCGGTTGTGTGGAGGACTTTCGCTGCGGTACAGACTCGCCTATGTGGATGGTTGGGGAACACCCGGCAGGTTTGTATCCTAATTCTGTATTTGTAAATTAACATCACGGTAGAGATTCCATTTAGGCAGAATACACATTTTAAACATTCTTTTCTAGTGCAAATACACAATATCAACCTCTTACATGTATCTGTGTAGGAAGTCAAGCTAGAAGTTTGGATATGGCAAAAATATAAATACATTGATCTGTTTAGAAATCAGTTATTTATATCGAGTAATGAGCTAATTGCCCACTACTTATTTAGTTACATGTTTTGTTTACTTGTGTACAGTCGGTGATGGTGAGGTCGACCGTCAGGCTTGTTCAAACCTTGGCATACCTAATGACTGCTGCACTGCCAGTTACAACATCAAAGTGAAAGCATGCGACGCCGGTGGAAACACCTTTTATGTGTACTACCTGGTATCAACAAGTTATTGCGATTCTTATTGTGCGGGTGAGTCTGTTATCATTTTTCTTCTAATATGCAAAGTAGCTTTTATAAAGAAAGAAGAGCTTTATTTCTCGACAATGGACCTATTACATTATTACGTCATAGTTTACCGCAATGAATGCCGGTCAATCGACGTTTATATTGTACAGGGGTGCGTAGCGCGGTGTGTGTTTGTGTAGCGTTAGCCTAATATAAGGCCTTTAATACAGTACTACTTTCGTCTAATGTCACAACTAAATCACCCATTACGACATGTAATGCTGTGTCAACAAAACTAGACGCAGCAAAAATCAAACATACCTGACTTTGAAAACTTTGAATTTTTTTCTTTAACTAACCGTTGTAATGTTCTTTAGAACAGGTAAACAAACTGTGACGTAATAATGTGATAGATCCATTGCACATGGTACACTTTTGACGCCGTCGAAACGAGCTGTGTGACACGCTTACATACCTGGGTGCAATGTATGGCAAAGTACAAAAAAAAAAAGCAAACAATAAAATGAACGTGTTCAATAAGACCTAATGTAGAATAAAACCTAACATATCCTACTTACAAAAACAAAAAGGGCTATCACAAGTCTTTTTTATAGTATTACAATCGAGTTGGACTAATCATGAGTTTCGGTATTTTTCTTATAATAGAACAGTTTGTTATATCATTTTTTTTGCTTTGTGGGAATCGTTACATGTAAATATATATTCTAGGCTCTTAAAAGCTGTTGTATTTGATTCGAGAAATGTAAATATCATATAACATAGAACATCATATTTATCGCATTTCATAACAAAGTGAAAATTCATTTTTAATATGCTTTGGACAAAAAAAAGACAAAACCTTTGGTCAGGGGTTATATTGTAATATCTACCTGCTTCAATATTTAACTTATGACTGCTGATTCTTAATTGTTGCTTTAATTTAAAAATTATGTATATTATAAAGGTGTGCTTTTTTTCATAACAGTTTTTCAATTTGTTAAGAAAAGACAGATTGGAATTATTTCTAATGCAACTAAACTACTCTTGTATATGTGTATCTTGTAATCGGGAGCGAAGTTGGTGGGTAATATAATCTATTTCTATTTTGAAGCAGAGAGTCCTCGGGTGAGTGTACCAAACAGTGCCAGTATCTAATTCGAAGTGTGTTAGTTTGAAAGGTTGTTCTGGTCAAATGTTTTCCATGTGATTTCTGTCTGAATTTGTGATTTGTATTTAAAATAAAAATAATTTCGACTTGCTCTAGGAAACGAAGCACCTTGTCCAGATGGCCAAGAATACAACGCATTTCTTCGGGAATGTGGACGTAAGTCTATTTTCATGGAATATTATTTTTGTAGCTCATAATCAGCCAATACAAGGTGCTGAAAAAGTGATTACGTTCTCTTAGAAAATCCTTTGAGGTTCCCCCTTCACTCGATTCAGTATCATGTTACAATTGGGTCGCCCCCCCCCCCCACGCGCTTCCGCTATGGGGTTGTATTCAATAACTGGCAGAGCGGCGATTAGTATATAGTAGGAGAGATGACCTAATTACGGCTGAACAAATCAGTGTGCAGTGTAGCTAGCTAATAGCAAAGGTCTGTGCCGTTGCCCACAAGTACACGCCTGCGTCGCCTGCGCAAACACCTGCGTCATTTGGGCAAAGACGCCGTCTGCGCAAATACCTGTGTCGTCTGCGCAAATACCTGTGTCTTCTGCGCAAATACCTGTGTCTTCTGCGCAAAGACCTGTGTCGCCTACACAAAGACGTCGTCTGCGCAAAGACCTGTGTCGTCTACGCAAAGACGTCGTCTGCACAAAGAAAGACCTGTGTCGTCTACGCAAAGACGTCGTCTGCGCAAAGACCTGTCTCGCCTACACAAAGACGTCGTCTGCGCAAAGACCTGTGTCGTCTACGCAAAGACGTCGTCTGCGCAAAGACCTGTGTCGTCTACGCAAATACGTCGTCTGCGCAAAGACCTGTATCGTCTACGCAAAAAACGTCGTCTGTGTAAAGACCTGTATCGTCTACGCAAAAACGTCGTCTGCGCAAAGACCTGTATCGTCTACGCGAAGACGTCGTCTGCGCAAAGACCTGTGTCGTCTACGCAAAGACGTCATCTGCGCAAAGACCTATGTCGTCTACGCAAAGACGTCGTCTGCGCAAAGACCTGTGTCGTCAACGCAAAGACGTCGTCTGCGCAAAGACCCGAGTCGTCTACGCAAAGACGTCGTCTGCGCAAAGACCTGTGTCGTCTACGCAAAGACGTCGTCTGCGCAAAGACCTGTGTCGTCTACGCAAAGACGTCGTCTGCACAAAGACCTGTGTCGTCTACGCAAAGACGTCGTCTGCGCAAAGACCTGTGTCGTCTACGCAAAGACGTCCTCTGCGCAAAGACCTGTGTCGTCTACGCAAAGACGTCGTCTGCGCAAAGACCTATCGTCTAAAGAACACCTACATTGGTACGTTAGCAATGATGAGGGCCCGCCTGCCATTTTCATTAAGTGTTATGCGCTACTTTATATCAGCGTTAATTGTAGCCAGCTCGTCCTAATTTACCGTTAGGCGCCAAGCAAAATCTAGTCTTAGGAACAATGTATTCATTTATGAACAGAAGTCCAAGTCTCCGGGTCACGCCCGAAAGTGCAATAAAACAGCTCGGGACGCCCGAAAGTGCCATGAAACTACCCGCCAGGGCCCCTTTTGTAAATTGGGACTGAAGCATCACATGACTTACATTGTTTTTTTTTGAACCCATGATTGAAAAATCTAACATGTCTTATGATCATATCTAGGGTATGTGGACACACATAAAATACATTTTAAACACATCCCACACAAAGACTAAAGATGGTAAAATCTACTATAGTTAGACTGGCTTCAATGCCTTCCTTTCTAGCCTCAGTTTTCCCCATGGAACACCAACCCTACTCTTTGACTGGAACTAGACTGGAACCATTACACATCTGCCATTATCAAGTTTCCATATATCCATGCAGATGTATGGTGTTTTGTTTTTCATGCATAGTTGTTGTGCTACATGTTAATCATCTCCCCTGGGACACCAGTTTTAAATTTGTGTTGTACGTGACTGTGGCAAACAAAACTATATCGTTGCCTGGTACATCCTACCAGTAAAACATTTCTGGTACATCTTATTGTGTGAGTTGAATTTTATTTCTAAACTAGAGTTCGGCGATCTTATACCTCCATGACATATTTAGTGCTTTTGTAAATCTTATGCATGGTGATGATCACATAAATGGCTTACATTTACAATCCTGCTCATTAGCAAAATTTTTACACAAATTATTCACATAACGTCTACACACTGGTGAAACCCTAATCATTTGGCAAGGACAACGTATGATATTGTTGGTTATATGCAAACACGACCTCTGACATACCTGTGCCAACTCATGTTTGCCTTCCAAGTCGACTAATTATACATTTTTCACTGCGAATATGCAAATTATTGCGAATATGCAAAAATGCTACCTACCATTCAAAATTCATGACCCTAACAGGTCCAGATCGCGAGATATCAAAACCGGAAGTTGCGCTGCAGTACCAAGAGAAGCCACTAGGGGGCCCAAAATATAATCATTACCAGTTTTTGCCACACCCTACCAACACATTAAGTATGAAACCAATCCATTCAGCCGTTCTTGAGTTATTTTGTTGACTAACAGACGGACAAACGCAACTGAAAATATAACCTCCATGACATGTCATGGGGGCAATAAATACATAGTTGACTAGGTTTGAGTTAATAGCAGCACTTACCACCCACACGTACACCTACTACCCACAAACAGCCCATCCACAGCTGTAAAGACAAATAAATTTGTTAGAGACAAAACCCTTATGCACACCGTTTGGGGCCCAGCCCATCTTTTCTGCGGGAAAGGAAAAATAATAATATATTTAAGTGTAGATAATATCATATATACACAGATTTAAGTCAAACTTAGCAATCAATACAGAGAGTTTAGGATCACAAGCATCTAATGGACAAGCCTCAAAGACAGCTCTCAACTTTAACATCTTTCAAAGACTCTCTGTGAGTGGGACTTGAGTGGCAAATGATTTTATGATTATTATGTATGTTGAGTTGAAATTGTTATGTATATGCTTAATGTGTTTTCCAATGTTTATTGTGTATTTTATACATGTAACCCCCGAGATACCTGAAAACCAGGTCAGTAGACCTGAGCGTACTACTGTAGTTAAATAAAATAAATGAATGAATAAATGAAATGAATGAATGAATGAAGAGCCAGGGTTTTAGTTTCCCTCATTGTAAACTTTCCCGCTGGCATCAGCCAACCACAAGCGAAAATTAAATTAATTCAAAATAGATAAAGTCTATAAGACAGGAGTAGAATGGAAACAATTTAAAGGTAGATGTAACTAGAGTTCGGCGATCTCATACCTCCATGACATATCTAGTGCTTTTTGTTAATCTTATGCATGGTGATGATCACCTGTAAATGGCTTACATTTACAGTCCTGCTCATTAGCAAAATCTTTATGCAAATTATTCACATAGCCTCTATCTTGTGACATACAACGCTCCTGGTATACATGGGGTTCCAAAAATGAAGAAAACCAGTACGGTGATGAAATCTTTATCATTTGGCGTGGACAACATATAATACTGTTGGTTATATACAAGCAGGATCTCTGACATACCTTTGCCAAACCATGTAAGCCGTCCAAACTGACTAATTATGTACATTTGTCACTTCAAATATGCAAATTAGGGCTAATTTGCATATATTGTATCAGTTGGCAAAAGAGGTCACACCACGCATGTCTTGGTTAATAATGGCATTTGTTAACACTTGAATTCAGTCACAACAATCCTACAAAATTAAACATTGCCAAAACTACAGTTCCCCAACCTTATACCTTCGCCAAATGATGTTAGTCTTTATGACTGACAATTTGTAGATTATTCCCCTGATTGTGCTAATAGGATCCTCATTTTTATGAATAATATCAATTTATCATATTTTCAACCAAAAGACAGTCATATATTAACCGTTCTAGCATTTTCTCATAAGTTATGCAAATGAGGTCCTGATTTGAATACATTATGTTTAATGATTTTCATCTTCACTGAACTTTTACATACCGGAAGTATTCAATTATTCAATTATTCTTATTGATTATGCAAATTAAGTCTTTATTTACATAATCGATATCTGCCTGTGTTTCTCTCGTTCTCAATTACCAATGTCACAAGCTTCAATAGTCCTATCATGGAATGCAGCTGATTTATAGAATTTCCTCATAAATTATGCAAATTACATCCACATTTGCATAATTCACATATTATTATATCAAGCATCACGGAAGCTACCTACATACCAAAAATCACGATCCGCCAACCGCTTCTTGAGTTATCCTCTTTTGAATATTTCAAAACAGATAGCCCTGCAGTTCCAGAGCAAGCCGCTAAGGGGCCCAAACTCACGTCACTTCTTCCCCAGCATAAGAGCTACCTACCATCAAATTTCGTCACCCTAGCATGTCTAGATCATGAGATATCAAAACCGGAAGTTCAGCTGCAGTATCATAACAAGCCGCTAAGGGGTCCAAAATCTAATCATTTCCAGGTCAAGACCTACCCACCTACCAAGTATCAAGACAATCCATTTAAGCCTTCTCAAGTTAGCGTGTCCCGTGACGGACACACACATACACGAACGCTTCTGAAAACATAACCTTCTTGGCGAAGGTATCAAGAATACGGAAGTAAGCAATACGAGCTGAGGAACCTAATCACTTTGGTAAACACACAATGACCAGCGAACTAGAAAGTAAGTACAACGGACGGACTAAACCACACAAAGAACAAGAACAGCATACAGCAAAAATTTAAATCTATACAATATCTTTCCGAAAAAAACTTTATCAAGTTGGTACAATATAGGATATTAGAAAATCCCTAAACCCTATTAACAATATAGCAATACGTAATAGGAATATAAACCCTAAGAGTGTTTAATTACTTCAGGATAGCCTGGCAACCAGACCATATATACCCCCAGTGTCTTTACGGTACTGGTAGCACTGCCCGCCCACCCAGATCCATTAATGCATGCCGGGTATTTCACGGGGTGGGTTTATGATTATATGTAGTTTGCCTATGGGAAAACAATTCGAAAGACCAGCTGGAAAGATCTAGCATATCAGGATAGTATGGATGGGGCCCTCAAAACATCATTAAGCCACTAATTTCCCCCAAAATGTTTTTTACAAAAACATGAAAAATGTTGAAGAGTATTTGCCCACTCTTCCTTCATGCCTAATTTTTAGTAATATGGTCAAAAAATAAAGATGTTGTATCCATTATCAAAATGGCTGAAAGTGTGGAAGAAGAACAAGTGACATTGAGCAATATTATGTATTTCATTTACACATATTTGTATGGAGTGAAATATGAATATATTAAATGTTTTTGGTACCAACATGATTATGACAAGTTGTGTTATATAGATATATATGCATATAATTGAAATAATATAATGTTTATTCATAAGTGCATTCAAAGCGCAGATAAACAAAATTGTTAGATTGGGGACATTTAAGATTGAGGGTAATTTAAGACTATACTAATATCTCTTTATCCTCAGCTCTCATTCCAGTGCTAACTGACAACCCTGTCCTACACGCACCTGAAATCAGAAATAACAAGGTTGAGTTTGACTGTGAGGTCAAGTACCGAGATGATCCCTCGGCGCGGTTTGTAGTGATGTTCTTGTTTGACAACGAGTATTTTCCGGAGGTACCGAACAAGACCCTTACAGCTGGAGAGAGGCGTGCAACTCTGGACGCAAAATACATGGGTGAAAACAGGTTAAGCCAACCCGGCTGGGACTCAAAGATGGGGAAAGATGTAAGATCGCCTCATGTTCATGCTTTTGATATAGGTTTAAACTATAGTTCCAAGCCTTCATACCGTCGCCGAAGTATCTGTATCTTTATAGCCGGTATAACCTCCTTTCGGCGTAACATACCAGCTACGTACTGACGCATTATACAATTTTTGGAATTAATTATTCAAACAAGATCATTTTGGGCATAAATCATACTGTAGTTGATATCGTTATCCGCCCAATTGCAGAAATGTCTTAACAATAAAGGGTATTCTAGGGGTTAGAACAAAAGCTAATTAAACTTGCGAATTTAAAAGTACACATATGACCTTATTTCGGTCCTTGATTTTAATTTTATATCTAGAAATTTTATTTGAATTTTATTTGAATTTTATTTGAATTTTATTTGAATTTTATTTGAATTTTATTTGAATTTTATCAGATGTTTATCTATCTCGACAGATTTTAAGTTGTTTCCACTTAGCGTTCGGCTTCCCATGTTTCCTCATTGTAATATACATCATTTCAGATGTTTAGCCTTTTAAAATGTTCTTTCCTTCCCAGGTGTCCTGTGTTGTCAGATCTTTCTGGGAGGATACCCCTTCTACAGTTAGTTCCTGGCGGCAAAGCAACTCCTACCACACAGGAATTCAGGCAAGAATACTTTGTCTCTAGTAAACATTAAACTGTGATCCACCAAGTTTAATGACATATATACACGATACATTTTAAAAAAACTTAACTTATTAATTCTTAAGAAGCATACACATATACTATGGTTTTGGAAAAATACTTAATTCTACAGGTCTATGATTTTAGTGCCTTTTAAATGATAGCAATTCTCACTTCATGTTATATTTTACAGGCAGAAACTCATCGTATCGTTCTGGAAGAAGCTGGAGAAGAGTACCAAATCAAAGTGACTAATCGTGTGCCATTTGTATGCAATCGTGACCCCTGTTTACTGAACATACCAATGGCAGGTGACCCTGACTTTAGTATGCAGCATGGCTGTCATGTGAGACTGTCTTCTGACCGCTGGTCTGAGGGTGAAATTACGATAAAAGCTGTAAGGGACGGACAGAGTGATGGGAACAAGCTGCTGTATATTAACTTTGGAAAAATCGCCATTAACCCTGTGGGCCCTAATACACCTCATGTATTCCATGGATACACGCCGAATTTTAACATTGAGGTACCACGGCTTTTTAGCACTCATTAAAATATGCATTTTTAGCACCACTGATTTACTTGTATTTTGATGACTTTGAATCCACTTGTAACATCATCGTGTGATGGCATACTTTGAAATGGCTTTGCCTGTTGTAGTAGTTTGTGCTTTGACGCTGATGAAATACTGCTCCCTTTCGTTTACTATGAACAGATACTTATATAACTTAGATAATTACAAATAAAAATACCTATGGCGAATTTAAGTCAGTTTTGTTTAGATTATGATATAAGATTCTTATGTTTATTTTCCCGTTAGGTTCGAACCATTGATGCAGTCGGGGCTACGTGCACATCCTCGGGAGATCCTCACATCGTCATGTTTGATTCACTAGAGTAGGTGTCGTCCCAAATTTATCTCTTTTACTACTATTAAAGCCTTGACTACCAGTCTGTGCATTAAAAAATTAACTTTCTGGCATTGATACATTTATGTCCCAGTAGTGCCGCATTGGTCGCGAAACGTCAAAATGTCACGTTTATATTCCGAACCGTACCCGGCATTAGTTTAAAGTAGTCAAGCCATAGTTCATTGGAACATGTATAAAATATGGCAGATTATAAGATTATTAGCTGGTATGGGTTTATCAAGATTCTACATGAAAGGTTTATGTGTTTTGCTGGGGGTGGGGGTTGATGGGCGAATACCTTACATAGGAAAAAGGATATTGTAACACTGTTGGATGCAAAGGTAGATACGTATATTGTTAATGTAAGGCACATTTACGTTAATCAATGTTTCAGTGGTGCTTGGGACAAGCAGGCACACGTCATTCTTCCTGGAGAATTTGTCTTCTATCGGAGCAAGGTTCGCCCCTTTGAGGTATGTAGATTAAGGTAGCCAACGATTTTGTGAAGGTAAAATATTGCCCTGAAATTGTATTTAAGTACACGTTTATCTGCAAGAATTATACTTTTTATGACACATGAGACGGTAATTGTGTGTCAATTAGGGAATAACACCCTCATACAAAAGGGGTTTCGGCATGCTTTTTTGGGGGGCGACGCAAGAAAGGTCAAATGGACGTTTATACGATCCTTGTGTTTATAGAGCGTGTGTTTAAAAAGCTCTTGTCTCATCATCTAGGTAAAAGAGCAAAACACTAACCAAATACACAAAAAAAGAAACATTAAGATCAACGTCTTTAATATATAAACAAATCTACATTGTATCTATATCCATTTACCTCACTCGGATATACACGAATAGTGGCGTCAAAATACTCACGAATAGTGACGGATTTGGCACAATGAAATTGAAACATAGCACATTTGTCTGAAGTAAGCACCTTACATATGGATTGAAAAAAAATAGCATAGCAGTACATATTTGCATTTAATATTTCTAGGTGCAGTCACGTCACATACGGTGCCGTGGTGATATCTCCTGTAACTGTGGTGTAGCTGTCCGAGAGGGGAACGATGCTGTGATCATAGATAAGTGCCACAACATCAACGGTGCTGCAAGTGTCCGGTACCTGACTGCAAACGGCGACGGTAAACTTTCTCCTGGCTTCATCGTTGAGAAAGACGGCAATGGAAAACAGTTTAAGGTATGTATTTATAATTTTTATCTTGCTTACCTGTGTGTCTGCATAAGTGCTGTTGCCAGGATTTGGCCTCTCGCTTTCCATCGTCTTCCCTTGGGCTGAGCTCTGTGTCTGTCTTCATCTGGTCTTTCCACCTCTTGGGTGATCTTCCCCAGGGTATCTTTTTTTTAATGTGTTTTTCGATCTTCTAATCACAGTCAAAACAATTTGATCCTTCCAGCACGTATCTTGTGAATAATGGTTTGCTCTGCCTCAAGTTTCAACCGAAGTTCTACATTTGGGATGCGGTACCGAAGGGTGATGTAGTGTACAGGATGACAAATGTTTATCCGATTTTTTTTTAGTCTATGCTTTTCAGGCATGTGCGGCAATTGATAATATTAATGCCTGGAACAGCCGTATCGTCAGTTGTTTACTAATGTCCCTACGGTCGCAGACTGTTTTTCTGAGTGGACCAAAAATGCAGAGGCAGCAAGCGATATCCTCCTCTTAATGTCACTAGTCGTACCAGGAACGGCACGTTCCAAAAAGACAAATTCAGGGACCTTCTCAACTGCTGTGTCTTCTATCATGATGTTATCTATTTCCTCACTAGTGATAACTTTACATTTTGCCGCACTGACCTTTAAACACTATTTTTTTTACATGGAAACGTAAGCTCTGTTGATATCTGGAGCTTTCTAAACATAGCTGCGATTAGAGTAGTGTCATCAGCATATCTCTCTTAAATGGAGAGGTTCTCATGTACCTAAAAAGTGGGATCAAGAATTTTCAGCCTTTTTTTTTACAAACGCGAGAAATATGTTGAAAAGTACAGGTAACAATAAGCAACCCTGCCTGACTCCCACTCCCACCTGAAACCAACTGGATATTCGCCTGTTAATAATAAAAGCACACTGTGTGTTATTTTTTTTTTACATTTCCTATACGATGTTAACTGTTTTCCACTATACCCCAATGGCTTGCTAGCCTGGGTACCATCCTATTTGTATGCCGGGGATCCCACACTCTATTTCTTAGGGGGGAAGATGGGAGCCCTGGCATACAAATATGATGGTACCCAGGCTAATGGCTCGCGTCATTTTCCACAGATCTTTTCTACAGAAAGGCTGCTTTGAAGTCAATGAAATGGGAGTGAAGGTTTACTTTTCTTTCTCTGGCCTTTTCCATGATTTGTCTAACTAGAAATATAGCATCAAATGTACCCCTCCCACTTCTAAAGCCCTGAAGTTCTTATGTTATCATGTTTATCGTGGAGACCGGCGGGCTTCCCGACGGCTGCCGGCCTAATTGGCCCCGCGCGGTCGCCGAATTGATTTTAACTCAAACTTAAATCACTTCGGGCCCCGTTCGGCAAGGTACGCCGAAGCGACGCCGTAACCTCACCGCCCGGAACCCGTCGGGCGGCCGAATAGGCACCTGCCTAAAGCCTAGGTCACAATTGAAGAAAGGGGCCCGCTCGGTGCGTATTCGGCCTGTGTAATAGGGCGCCCTAGCCTGTAGTATATTGATAATAATAAGTATCATAGGTTATACAAGTTTCTTGTACAGTAGGTTGAAAAACCACTTTCGTGTTCTTGTACTGAATCATTTTCCGCTGTTCTGAGAAATGTAAGAGATATTTGAGTGACATCTAGTTAATGACCCGGGAAGAACTAATGGGGACCTGACAGCAGGGAACCTAAGGTCCCAGTGGCTGGACGTTGCCTTATTTGGTAATGGTCAGGGGTTTTCCACTAATGTCTAAGGAAGTGATTCAACATGACTGATACAGGAAGGGAAGTATGATGCACTATTTCCGAGAAACCTGTAAGTAGGTGCCTAAGAGTATAAAAAGCCATGTAACCATGTAGTCAGTCAGTTCCAGTATCAGAGAGAATCGGAGAGGGAGAGAATACAGTCACGTCACTATGTAGCTCTGGCTCCTGTGTCATTTGTTCCGGGTACGTACATCTACAACATCGGCGGCCATCTTACGAACTTGTAAGGGGCACCCATCGAGACCGAGGTCACTAAGCTACCATGTTTTCGTCCTTGACCTTGACATACCCTTTTTTTGGCACTACCGAACGGGACCTGGATGGAGACCGGCGGGCTTCCCGACGGCTGCCGGCCTAATTGGCCCCGCGCGGTCGACCAGTCGCCAAATTGATTTTAACTCAAACTTAAAATCACTTCGGGCCCCGTTCGGCAAGGTACGCCGAAGCGACGCCGTAACCTCACTGCCCGGGACCCATTTGGCAGTGCGAACAGGCACTTGCCTAAGATTATGACGTCACATGTGCTGATAAGTGCATAAGGTGGTAAGAAAAATGGGGTTATATGGGACATATGTAAACTCCTTGTTCAGACTACGTCGCACAGTTCACCACGCGTGTGTTACACCGTGTACTTGTGTGTGTTACACAGTGCACTTGTGTTTCAGAATGCCGATGGGCAAGCCGGAAAACAGCCGAGACGATAGCCCGGCATACATGTACTTCAGGAATGAACAGTGATATTGTGTTGCATGTGGGCTACCCTGAAGGCCAACTCCAAGGATCGGTAGCTGTTCCCGGTCGCCAGGAAGCGTAGGGTAATGGCGAGTTTTAGGCTTGCTAACAAGGGCTGTTTAGCACTGCATAGAATTAAACAGAAGTGTTACATACAGACTAGACTGTAATATATAAATTTTCTGTTACTATAAATCATTGTGGATACATTGAAATGTGTCAAGAAGTAGAGAGCATTCACAAAAAAACACTTGCTCTTTTTTCGATGGATGGGCCTACACGTTGTAGGAGGTCGTGTCAATTCGCAGGAAGGACTTAAAGTCACAATGATGTTCGCGACAAAGCTCCGTCATAGTGTCCGTACACGACAGGAGCCCATCGGGATCCCCCTGGACCCCGCCAGGGACCTGACAGCTGCCCGGCCGAACTGTTAGAGCCGGTCGGCACCCTACGCTGCACGGGTCAAGACGGGAGACTGGCCGGTAACCGGACGGGTCCCTGACAGAAACCGGCCGACAAGGGGACCATATGTTTATGAATATTAATTAGAAGACGCCTCAACTCCGGCCGGAGCACAACCAGGCCCCGACAGGTAGCCTAAAGGTAAAGGAACATTTAATTGTGACCCTGACAGTCGGCGCACGCTCGCCGTCATGACGCCGACCGGCGTCTACACCGAGGACAAGCCGAACGGGCGCCGTTTCAAATGTGACCTAAGCATAAGGTCACCGCACACACACCCCTCCCCATCAATGATACCCCTTGCGGCGTTGTTGGAGAGTACACAAGACGAAGACACACACAAGAACGTCTCTAAAACCATAACCTTTTTTTATTGGCGAAGGTAATTAAAAGAGCTACGCGAGATTATTCTCTAGTAAACTAAAGTAGCACCTGTCTGGTTAATTAAAACACTGTTCACAAAGATCGTGGTATTCCAAGATTCAAAATGACTGTACATGTGTGTTATTACTTGAAACTATAGATCAATCTTCCTTCTGGAGCCTTCGTTGAAGCAACAGGATATAGCTGGATGACCATACGCGCCCATGCCCCGGGGGTGGACAAGAACCACACGGAGGGAATCTGTGGATTTTTCGACGAGAATCCTGACAATGACCTGAGGATGCCTGACGGAACTACAGCTAGTCACCACATCTGGCCGGACTGGCACAGAGATTTCTCTTACGCCTGGCGGTGAGTTTTAAAAATGTGCGGGGTTTTATAAATTAAAACATTATTGATACAAAACTGGATCATAGAGTGACAGGGATTCAGATATGATTGTTAAAACGTGCATCATTATGTTTTATACCCCCTTTACACGAAAGGAAGAATGAAATGAATGAAAACTATTGGTATATTGAAATATGAAGTGCATTCTAGGAATTCTCACTTCATTGAAAATATCTGTGCATATTGTTGAGACCACCCCGAATGTTTATAGGTGAA
Organism: Branchiostoma belcheri; assembly: GCF_001625305.1. Lineage (NCBI taxonomy): Eukaryota > Metazoa > Chordata > Leptocardii > Amphioxiformes > Branchiostomatidae > Branchiostoma > Branchiostoma belcheri. The sequence goes on along the minus strand of NW_017803424.1, from coordinate 144,246 downwards.
TTCCAAGTGGGCGAAATATCGGAGGGCATTCTAAGTGCATTCTTACATAAGTACATGTTAACATTCTGGAAATCCCTACATTATTCCAACAGCGTCCCTAACATTCTGATGACATTCAAGTAGAACCCAAATGGTCCTGAGTATTTGAAATACACCACAAAAGCTTTTCTCGCCAACCGCAGTCTCAGGTTCACACCCGATTAAATTTTCCTGGCAGGAATCATGATCGTTAGATATTCACTTCCATCAAAGCTATGTTTAGCATAAACGTTCCAAATGGGGCTGCACACAGAGGTTCACTTCTAAAACCTTTTTTTAGTTCATTGAATGACGTTAGTATTGTAATAATGATAAAGTTTTGTATTTTGGTGTCTTGGGATACTGTGTTGTACTTGCGGCGTCAGTGTACCCCAGTTTACAGCAAAATAAGATTTATCGCAATATCCATAGAACATGTTTAGTATAATTAGGTACAACTGCTCACTGTACCCTTCATGTGTATAGTTTAGCGTAAAGTAGAATGTACATGTAGAGTCAAAATATTTATAATACTCTGTCAGATACAATGTCCGTTGACCATATATATAGCATTATATTAGACACATACCAACTAGTAATCTTATTATTTGCCATACATTGTACCCGTGACAATCGTTGTGCAATAAACTTTGGCTTTGTTCCTTTTTTGTTTATCTAATCTAGTATCATCTAATATACATGTACTTAGGATAACACCAGGAACAAGCCTTTTTGACGTCGACTGCCTGGAAAAAGTGGAAAATTATACTGCAAGCGTAGACTTTTGTACCTGTTCGGGTGGAAATGCGGTCTGTGACTTTACAAAAGCAGGTGGATTTAGCAGCAACCTGACGCCATATACACCTCCCCAATCAGCAAGAAACCGCAACTGCCACAGGAGGAGGAGGAAAGTAGAAAACATCGAGGACGATCCACTGCTCTATAATGATGACGTGGACCTTACTGACTACGTGTTTGACTATGGAGAAGGCGCTGATCCTGTTGTCAACAGCGTTTGGCCAACTCCTAATAAAGGCATCACAGAGCAGGACGCGAGATCTGCGTGTCAGGGAGCCATTATGAACTTGACCATCGCCCAAACGTGCAGGGACATTTACAATGTCGACATCTTGTCAGGCGTGGACTTCTGCATGGCTGACATAAAGGTGAGCTCAGAATCGTACGGTTAAACTTTTGCTATTTTTTGTAACGCAAAAAAAATTCTCATTTTGCTTCCTTAGCTAATTACATATAAAGTACAATGAAATATTTGCAATCATTTTATGCCATATCTGAAGATGGGTAAACATAGTGGTTATTTCACGTAATTGTTGTCCCAAGCAGGAATTGAATTAAAAGATTGCTAAAATATCCCTTTCATGATGCTAATCTTCAACTCTTAAGAAATTATTCCAGCTACAAACAGTTGCAAAAGCTCGTAACTTGTAAATGTTTTTTTAATGGTGAAATGTCATTAATTGATGAAGCCGGGGTTTTCATTTTCTCCATGTCGATTTTCATTGCAATAAGAATACGTGCACATAGCTCAGCAGGGTCGTATTCTACATTTTGGCACGGTTTATTTGAGTATTCGTGCAAACTTCAAAATGGTAGCGACATAACACATATTGCTGATTGTAACTTAAATTACTAATGTATTCTATATTGCAGACTTATATCATCCTATATTAAAAAGGAATTGCATAAAGCTATACTGATATATATAGCAGGACATATCTTTGTGTATATATATATATATATATATATATATATATATATATATACTACCTTACTACTACTA
>NW_017803424.1:104546-142333 GCF_001625305.1 Branchiostoma belcheri | reverse complement strand
TTTTGGGGATTTGTACACAAAGATTTATTCCATTTCTGAGGGGGTATCTGGAGTGTATGGCGGATGTCCTGGTAACAGGTAATAAACTAGCTAGGTGGGGCGGGCAGTGACCATTCTTCAATTTGTACAGAGTGGTTACTGCGTGAACCTTACGACGGTAAGTAAGTGTAGGGAGGGCAAACTGAGAATAGAGAGATTTGTGAGAGGGATAAGGAATCCCGTGGTGTCCACTTATCACTCTGGCTGACCGGTATTGGACCGATTCGATGGTCTTTTGATCACGCATGGTGAGACCACCCCAGACGATGTCAGCGTATTCTAGAACTGGTCTGACAATGATTTTGTACAGTTGTAGTAGTATGGTCTTGGGCACCTTTTTCCGAAGGGCGCAGAGCATTCCAGCAGTACGTCTTGCCTTGTTTGTCATGGCTTCGACGTGTGCAGACCAGGTGAGTTTACTGGTTAGGGTCACACCCAGGTGTTTGTGACTGTGGACAATCTGTAAGGTGGTACCGGCTAAGATGACCGGGGGGATCCTTTGTGGGAGGGGGCGGGTAGTGAGAAACATAACTTTACATTTGTCCCTATTAGCCTCTAGTTTCCAGTGTTGTAGCCACTCGGAAACTGTAGCCAGATCTGTGTTTAGTGAGTCTACAACTGTGTTGATGGAACGGTGAGCTACAGTAAGAGAGGTGTCATCTGCGAACAGATTCGCCTCACATGTTGTACATCTAGAAGGTAAGTCATTAATGTATAAGATAAAGAGTGTTGGGCCTAAGATAGAACCCTGGGGGACGCCAGCAAGGGGTGTCTTCTACTAATCCCAATTACTTTACAATCATTGTAGGTCACAGAGGAATTCGACTATGTAGACATCATAGTGCAGCAGATCCAGGCAGATTGCGCAGAAAAAGCCTACAAGGAGGTCAGTCTGTACGAAACCAATGAAAACGGCACAGCAGTACCCCCAATCTTCATCACGGCAAACCTGTGTCCACGTCAGTGTAGCAACAACGGCCAGTGTGTGAACGGTACCTGTAAGTGTAACGAGGCATACGCGTCGGAAGACTGCTCCATCCAAGTTGGCAGGCCTCCCGTTGCTCTCGCTCTCCCCGCCGAGGGTCTCTGTGACGTCCGGACACGTCCCTGTATGAAAACCTCGTTCTTTGCTGAGGGACTGATGGATTCAGAGAATCTCACCTGCAGAGTAACTCATGTTGAGGTAAACCACATTACATAGCATACCATAATATTGATCTACAATTATAAATAACATTGCCTTCCGTAAATATACATACATACATACATACAAACATAGTCATGTAATCTTGTAAACATGTAAGTCATTAAAAGGGAACATGCAATCCGTGTAGATGGCCATTTGTGTTGCTCGTTGTTGTAGGTTTATAACATACAGTGTCTTATTTTGTTATTTGCCATTGCCAGTATTATACTAATGTTTCCATTTACTTTGATCAAAAAGATTGCATTTTTTACTCTTAGGTATTTTAACTAATTACAAAAAAGAACGAAATCTGTACAAATAATTCATAAAACGTTTCCATATGTTTTTCCAGATTGAAGATGGGCAAAAGATTCCTGAAACCTCTAGCGGCAGGTCTGGAGCAGAGTTCAGGAGTTTTGGGGAGGTGGCATGTATCCTTCCCCGGTCACCTGTACGTTACGGAACACCTGCTACTAACGAAGGCGCGGTGGCTCATGGGATGCTGGTCTCTGTCAGTAACGATGGAGAACGGTTCAGTGGAGAGTTGTTCTTCACAGTGTACGACTCTGTCTGTCAGGAGTGTACTGAAGGAGGTGACTGTGTGTGGAAGGTATTTTGCAGATTTATTTATTTTAAAAAATACCGAACTAAAATTGCTAAGTACACCAGAAATTCAACGATAAGATATTTGGTTCATAACGTTCTACTTTACAATGTTACTTTGAATACGAAGCTTTTTTTTCAATGCAGCAAAACACGTGCAACATCCGAGGACACTGCTTCGGGGTTGAAGAACCAGATCCCAACAACTGGTGTCTACAATGTCTGCCTCAATTTTCTAACACGACCTGGTCCAACAGGCAAAGTGAGTCATAGAAGGATATGTCAGAAAGATGTTGCTGCGTTAATAGTACGCAAAAACATACTGATTGCAGATCATGTAGAACGCAATATTCAATACTAAAAAAACAAAGATACGTAAAAAAATACACAAAATGTAAAATTACATTAAAATTGTTATATTTAAATATTTTTATATTTTTAATATTATATATTATTATTTATATATTTCGATAATATAGATGGCTAATGTAAAATATCATGAAATTTTTCTGTGTTTGTATACATGAATGTCTCTATCGTTTTAATCCAGATAACAGCCCACCGTCTTTCACCACCTCACCGACCATCACAAAGCTTCCCGATGAAAACCTGACCATGGCCCTGAGCGCTGTAGACCCAGAAGGCAGACCTTTGACCTTTAGTCTCGTGACATCGGGAGGTCCAGGCGTTACTGTGAAGCCAGACGGCGAGCTGACGTGGATAGGAGACTTCACAACAACGTTCGACATCAGCGTTACTGTTCAGGATGAGTGTGGTTCATCAGCAGAGCAGACGTTTCAGCTGACGACCACAACGTGTGACTGCCAAAATGGAGGACTGTGTGTTCCTGATCCCGACAAGCCTCGCGGCCAAGGCTACTACAACTGTGTCTGTCCAGGGTACACCGGGCAACTGTGTGAAACAGAAATTGACGAATGTCAATCAAACCCATGTTCCAACGGAACCTGTATTGACCATGTGAATGGCTACAACTGCACCTGCGCGGAAGGATACATTGGTGTTAATTGTGATGTGAGTGTTAATAATAAATGTGCCCTGGAGCCGTGCTTCCCAGGGGTCTCTTGTGTTAACCTGCAGGACGGAGGTTACCAGTGTGGTAGATGCCCTCCTGGCTTCATTGGAAACGGATTTGAGTGTGAAGGTAATGTAAACGCTGCCTCATTTATTCATAATAATAATAGTGACTGTTTCTTGGTAACCACCAGGTTGTATGAAATCATCCTCATGTTTTCATCATGTTCTTTTACATGAACTAATAGTAATAGAATATCTATTTCTCTTCACAGATATAAACGAGTGTGATCTGAATAACCACGGCTGTCCACATCTTTGCGAGAATCTACCGGGAACTTACGAGTGTACCTGTCCAGAAGGACTAGCTCCGGTTGGTGATCTTTGCACGGGTGAGTCTCAAAGTTTTCTATTTTTGATGGGTTCTTTTGGAGGGGGTAGCATTGTGTTCAAATGTTACCCCCTGTAAAATATTAACGGCATTAGTTATTTATTACTTGAGCGTTGTCAATTGCTATTATTTTTGTGTTAACTCAATTCAGTTTTGTATTGTTATTTTATTTCAACATTTTGGTTAATTAATAGTTTGTTTTCGCTTAGTAGTGGAAAAGGACTTGGACAGTCCAAATTGGTCTCTGCCAAACTCCACCACACTATCTAGTTTGTTTTACTTATATTCGTTTTACAATCATTAATGTGTGAGAAAAAGAAAACAAAAAAGTAAAAAGAATTTTGTTAGCAGTAAAAGTATGGGACATCTATAGTTTGATCTTGTTTTTTATTTTGTTACATAATAGATTTGGATGAATGCCATTTGGAGCTGGATGACTGCTCCCATTCCTGCACAAACACCAACGGATCCTACACCTGCGGATGTCCACCCGGTTATGTACTTGGTACTGATGCAAGAACATGTGATGGTAAATATGTTTGATCAAATGTTAGAATCAAACACGCTATACAGAGATTACAGACCTTTCGAAAAATATCATTATATGTTAAATAGAGATACCAATTCACGTGAATATTACAGAATTAAGGAAATACTGAAACATGCTGATGCCATTTTTTTTTCAGATATCAATGAATGCAGCAGCTCGCCTTGCCAACATGAAGGTCTATGCCAAGATGGCGTCAACCAATACAGTTGTTCCTGTACCCACGGCTGGGCTGGATCGCATTGTCAAGATGGTAAATACGTTGCCCTTGTAATATTTCAATATTTAAAAAATATTTACTAGAGAAATTATCCTTTACCATATTGAAATCATTGTGTCAGTGATATCAATGGATTATACCACCACTTTTCTTCGTAAGCTGAAATTTAAAAGTGTTGGTGTTTATGTCAAAGGCAGGCATACGGATGGAGTAATGACTTATTTACTTAACTTTACTTATTTTTTCTTGTAATTCAAGCCCATGGCCCATATTAAATCAACAAGACAATATACAGGCATTTACATACAAATGAATGGTATAAAAATATAACTGATGTAATATTTGCTTATATCAGGTCTGTTCAGCAAACAACACTATCTACATTTTTTCTGTTTTTTTATAGATCTGGATGAATGTAACCTGATAAACCACGGTTGTGAGTACCAGTGCCAAAACACTCCAGGAAGTTATTCCTGTGTGTGTCCGGAGGAATACACTGTCGGCGCTGACGGCAAATCCTGCGTGGGTAAGTTTTATGTTTTTGTTTGTCTTTGTTACCTCCGGGAAAGGAGACATCTTTTTGCGGAAGGACTATGTTAGTGGTCGATATTTCTGTGTTCGCAGGTGGTCTGGTTGGAGTTCATTGAGTTTTAGTATATGATTTGCTTTTGGGGTCGAGATGATATGCATATTTAGTGTGCTTTTCGGTGTCGAAATAAATTATTTGGACGGCCTTTTGGCACACACGCGCCAATGGTAGTCACAGGGTTACGATTTATGGCTTTATTTTAGCTTTTCTTTTGTTGAAACATTTATTGACAAAACACGGTAACGGCACACAAGAGTGAAACTTATATTCATGCCGCCATCGACACATAAGACAACACATAATACATGACAAGGAAGGCACGATTTTACAGAGTAATTGAATTATAAACAAGTGACCATATATTTCAAAAGACTGACAGTACTGACATATTACCTTAAAATATTACAAAAACTGTTTAGAATCTGACAAACATCTTCGTACATAGAGCAATATTTGAATGTCATGAGTTGTTGATACCTCTTAAAAATAGGTGCACTAGAATATCATCTGGCAGATTCTTAATATCGGTAGCAAAGCCTAACATTAATACTTTTCAATTACCGAAAAGTGTTTCTTCTGTAAGCACTCTAACGAAATTGTATACGGATGTACGTAGAATTTGGTCTTATTCCTGTCAGTTTGCACGATTGAGGGGAATATAATAACTATCACAAGTATGTATCTGGCTACCTAATTTAAAACAAAACAGTCTATATATTTTATCACTACAAAAATAAACTGTTGTATTTCATTTTCTAATTTCACAACTTTAGGGCCCGAAACATCAAGTACGGCATGTTATTATTACAGTACTGTTCCAAATGCCTACACTCATTATATATAATTACCTGGTGCATGTTCTGTATTGTAAATGGGCTGACGTGGCCTTAGCCGTTTATTGGCATCATAAATGGAGTCTATTTCTTCTGTTCCTTGAGTTGACCTTATCTAAGTACAGTTATCAACTTTGTATTACTGGTCCTGTAGCTGTGACGTCGCTACCAATTAGAAGGATTGTTTCAACACACCAAGGGGTTTCGTAGTTAAATACATATAGAGTGCAGATAATCAGGTTGGTTAAATAGTGGACAGTGTAAATATCATTTCTGTTATCAGTGGTAACCTATCATTGGAGAGAGGTAAGTATTTCACGGATATTATAATAAAAATGGTTTAATTTACTATGTTATGGGTACTTTAAACTAGTGGAAGAAAAGGATCGAAGCGCACTTCAATCACATTCACAATAATGGCGATAATGATGAATTGCAATGTCATTTAGAGCATGATTATAAACACAGTATATACATTAACCTTTCAGAGACTCAACATCAGGAAACAACAAAGGAGAGCGAGAATACACAGCAACCTATTCAAGCAACTACCTTGAAAGGTTTGTATGCACCCCCACAGACGGTTTCCAATTTTTTCCTAAAATTATCAGTTTAGCATATTATCCGTCATGGGGGCAGGGAATGGGACAATATGTTTTGTATTAATCTTTTTTGTTTCATTTTCTTTGTGATATGATAAGTTGATGACTGCAGGAGCCACCCTTGTCCAGACAAAGTACACCAAGACTGTGTCGAAGTAGAGGGTTTATTTGTTTGCCAGTGCGTACCTGGCTACTATCTGTCGGAGGATGGCACGCAATGCAAAGGTTAGTTATTTGGTCCTGATTCCAAATACTTTTTACCTGCCCATGTGTAAATGCGGAATTCAGATTTCCTGATCAGAGACATTAATTTTGAGAATTTATCACACACAATAGGCTATTACATACTGAAAGGCACGATTTTCCTCTGTTTTAATTGTTATTGCTGGGTGGTTACAGCATCATATACGACTTTGTTTTAAATATAAACATCACTACATTATGACCTTGCCCATGTTGACAACTATGTGTGGTTACCCGTTTGATGGCTTATTCTGTACTTATAGAGACTACAACGTTTAACACGGAGGTGACAATTTCCCACATCGGCACCAATGAAGCGGTTTTCACAGAGAACGGTCTGGGTGATCCGGAATCAGAGGAGTTCAGCACAACTAAGGAAGAAGTGGAAGCTGCAGTGAGTTGTACTTTTAAGAAATTGCTTTAGAATTGCCCGGGAATTTTTTAAAATACCTTGTCATCTACATTTATTAGGACCTAAAGTCCGTGTTATAACCATCGGGATGACATGCTACTTCTAGTTCTCAACCATCATTGATAACTGATCACTGATCGTAGGCAAAATTAGACGTCAAAATATCTTTTCAACTACCAGACAGGTATCAATTATTGAATTTTATAATTGTCTTCAGATCGATGGAATCTTCGCCACCAGCGATCTGGATAATCGCTACAAAGGTTGTAAGGTCACAGGTTTTCGAGCAGGAAGTGTCATCGCCATCTTCGACGTCTACCTCGGCGAAGGAGGGACTGTCTCAACCGTTGAGATCAAAGACATCCTGTACGCCGGGATACTGCTCAACAACAATACTTTGGGCTCTGCTGGTTCAATCGTGGTGATTCCATCATCCATCCTGGTGTTTAAAGGTGCGTGGCCTTTTTTTTTTCAAAGTTCGCATTACTCCAAATAGCGATCCTATGTCTTTTAGAAGATATCCTTTTATACCAAGAACTAATATATTTAATATTTATCGAAGACCGTTTGGAATTCCCATGCTAAATGTTTGCTTGAATGACTTATCAAATTTTGTGTCAAGTACTGTCACAATAGGGCAAGATCGTAATCAAGTTAATTTTCTGTGCACTACTTCACCCTAACAAAAAGGACACGAAGTCAGTTAGATATAAACGTAAGATGCAACCACAGAGAATATAAAGGCTTGACGTATGTCACATTTATCTATTTCGACATAACCAAAATGGTAGCCAATGCGTATTATACATGTAGATTTTATTTGAGCCGAAGTATTATGCATACTGTATTGATTACTTGAGAACTATTGCAACAAACACAATCAATGTGTACGGTACGGTACATGTTGAGGCTGGATTGATATTTGAAAAGGGAATCTTGAAATCAGCGTTTCTTTCGCAGTAATTGTTAAAAGAAAATGTAAATGTTTCTAGTTCCTTACTGATATGTATTTTGTTTTCTATCAATAGCTGTCTCCAATGAGAACGCGCCCTGGTACAAGGAGCCGCTGTACCTGGCACTGCTTTGTGTTGGCATTGCAGTTGTGGTCACAGTTGGTTTGGTTGTCGTTCTCCTCAACTACACTGGTCGTAAGTACCGCCGTTGCGGCCCTAGCACAGCGAAGTTTGATGAGTACAACATGAACATGGAGTTGACTGCCAAGAACCCATCTGTTAAGGCTTACAACTAGTTGATGTCTTAATTGCAGTAATTAGAAACCAATTAAACTATTGAATCATTTGCCAAGTTACCACACTAAAAGTAGAAAAAAAGGAATAAGAAATGTTGCACGAACATGTAATTCAATAAAACCTTTCCAAAACGTAATCCGAAATGGAACGTTATTACATTGTAAAAGAGGTCAGAGACCTCCGCTGAGTATTGCGATTTGTTGTGCCCGTACCTTCGCAGCTGTAAGTCATGCTACTTTTGTTCCAATGGTATGTAGTTTGGCATGTCGTCTGCTAGTACACATGAGATGACGCGTATGTAAACCGGAGCAGTTTTCAGAGTGCATATTTTATTTTAGAAGACAACCCTATTTTGATGGAACTGTGATTTTTTTATCATTGTGTGATTTGTGCTCGTTGTTGTGTAACGATGGTAACCACCCTGCAGGTGGCTGAACAGCTGTCGGTGTTTAAACATATCCAAGACAACATCAGTGAGGATATTGACAAATGGCACATTTGTGATTATTTCATAATTGAAGTGTTTGTTTTGCTTTTTGTAGGTTTTTTTTTTACATTTTCTTCGGCACAACACACCTTCGCCCAATCTGCTAATAGTGTCACAACAGCACGGATATTTGTGTCAAATTGACTCTTGTTTAGCTTAAGAGTGGTGATTTCGTGAGGCCATGAGATTTATTAGATTGAAACTGTATAATTCATATGTATTATGCATTTCTTTTTTATGATCCACCTAAAAATATACAGTAGAAAATAGTACACAATTGCGTTTGGTTTTCAAACATTTTCTGACATTTTAATACAAAAAGGAATTGTGATTAACATAGCAATGCATAACGATTTTATTACAATGTTAGCACCGTATGTGAAACAAATAAAGGCAAGTAAAATCAATTGTATTTGAATCGGTGGATCTTTTCTGGTTAATTAAAAAAATTGACTTTGTTTTTCTTAGTCAAAGAGGTTTTTGTGTCTTGTTCATCTTCTTCACTGTTTAATATTCTAGCTCGAAGTGTAAAAGCTATAAGCCAATTAAGCCACACCATACATATTTACAAAAACAGTAATAAAATGTAATGAGTATTGACAGGTTGAAACCACTTGAACTCCTTTTTTTATTACACTTGGTCCCTTTTATTAAAGCATAGACGCCTTTGGAAGTTGTCTTTAGTACCTCAACTTTTCTGTCAAATCACTTTCTGCTAGAAAAAGTTGAGGTACTAAAAAATAAACACAAATCTTTCCAATACAAGAGGTCGGTGACTTTTTGCCTTCGTCATGTATGAGTCTGGGTTATCAGAAATGTGCTGCTGTATATAGTTAGCTATCATTATGCTGGTATGTTAACCAAAATGATGTGTGACACACCAGGCGAAGTGAAGAAACACATGTGGCACAATTCTTCCCCATAACACGTGCTGCCTTTCATCAAGAATTCGTAATCCTAGCATGTCTAGGTCATGAGATATCTAAACCGGAAGTTGAGATGCAGTACCATAAGGAGCCGCCAAAAATCTAATCATTTGAGGTCTCACCAAGACCTACCTATCTACCAAATATCAAGTCCATCCTTTTAAGCTTTCCCAATTTATCGTGTTTATAGACAGGCAGACACACAGACCCACAGACACGAACGACTCTGATAACATAACCTTTTTGGCGACGGCAATAAAGGCAAATACACATGGTTTTATCAAAGGATGCTAAAGTTTTAAGCTACTAAAACATCACAATGCAATTATCAGCAATGATGACAGAAGCTTTTGCTTATTCAGACAGGTTCAAACCTAAACAGGTTGCTTATTCCTTTATTTATGGTAATTTTGTTTATGTTGTTTATAAACAAGACGGTATTGCTGACTTACAGTCGTAGCATCAAAAAAAAAATAATTGGCCTATTTTCGTGGTATAAATTGTCCAAAGGACAAAAACAATATTGCCCGTTGTTTTTCTTAGTCTTAACGCCGACTTAATTTTATGGATGACATCCTCCGAAGACACCGAAACTAGTGCACGCGGGCGAATAAAAAATTCCAGCCAAAAATAAAAATGCTACTAAACCACAGGAATACAAAGCTGGTATCATGAATTCGCGGCAGTACTCAGCGACGTATACGACAGGCCGGCACATGCTGGCTTTTTGCGGGATTTATGAATCTGCACTGTACGTATGCACTTGAGTTCTTGAGTCGTGGACCTTCGGTATCCTAGGTGCCATCCTCCAGAGTTACAACCGGCTCCGTATTATATTGTCGCTAACTACCATGGACTACCCAGGCCTAGAGCCAGGCCAGGACTTGGTGGACGTGATCTTTTTTATTTCAACAGGGGAAAATCAATGCGCGCGCGGATGTCATCATATGGATTTTATTGAATAACTTAGCAATTTTAATTTGTTATGCCAGATATGTCATGAAATCAAATTGTACAGCAAGACACAATTTAGCCAAATGCTACAAGTTCTTGTTTGTTTTCACAAGTAAACCATTTGATTGATTGATTGATTGATTTATTGAAAATTAAGTCAATGTGGCCTAAGTTAACCTTAGCACTTGAACGTATTGACATGCTATTATCTCTAACTAAAATCCTGCCATTTGACATAAACAACGTCACCGACAACACCTTATGTTCAACCATTCTCAGGGGTAACCCCTCACTGTCGTTTGTCAACAACTGTAAAATATTTGACGTGGTTTTCAACTTTATTTTTTCAGACAGGACGTTTTGTTTGATTTAGTTGATTGATTTTGATTTGTATACCAGCTCATTATGTACCTTTGTCATTTATTCTTCTTATTATTATCACTTTGTTTTATTATTTCCTTTTATGTGTGAGGAGAGGGCTGAGATGAGTTTCAAAACCTTTTGCCCAATCCTCGAAAAATAAATGTGAATAAAATAAATAGATAATCATTATGGTAACACATGTATCTATCTATATTTGTCTATGAAAATTTCTGTTCTTAAAAGGAAATAAGACACCAAGAACGTCATAAAAACTGCCGATCCGGAAATACGTTTATTAGAAAATAAAACAATGATAATAACAATAATACAAACTTTTGTAAATTCTTAATATAGAAGCTACTACATTTCAAGTCTTTGAATCAAGTCATTCCTGTTTTACAGGGACAGCTCCTGTCCGCCCTACATTTAATGTAGTACACTATAAACTTTTTACAGGCTAAAAAAATGACGATGAGTCCATTCCCTATGTATATCAAAGCTGCATATATGTTTAAACATTCAAGATTGCCAATCTAAAATGGCGGATAGCTTGAACATGTAGTGGCGAAGTTTTGACGTCATTAAATTAGCATCAGAAGCATAACGTAAATTGTTTATTTATACGATTTTGACAGACAAAATCACTTCGCCATAATATACTTTAAAGTGACACACCGACCCGTTCCAGGATGAGCAAAAATGAGTCTTGATAAAATCAAATGGCAACATTAGTCATGGGGGTTGCAGGTCGTGAGCTGGAGCTAGAGCTTGGCCTAGATCCACGCCCAGGGGCAGTGTAGTGCCCCGTCGAAATACCAAACTCCTCACGACTGTGCTTTAACATAGACGAAGCAACCGGTAAGGGGAAGCCAAAATTCAGCAAATCTGTTTCAGTGGCAGCCACCAGGTAGCCCAATGTGATGTTGTTCTCGGCGAAGATGTGGAGAAACTCCATGAACCCGTGCCGTTCAACGAACTTGTAGAGCGCTGGGTCTAAGCAAAGGGAAATATAATTGTGATTAATGAACGAAAATAAATGAGTTTACCAAAATCATTATGTTGTATACCTATTTACCTACTAGTCGCTCGGCTTACAAGGTCTTCTTACTCAATCTTATTGACTCCCTGAAAGTAGACTAGAAACGTGTAGAAACAGCAAAATTGCACATTAAGGCTAAAGAACGTCTACCATTTGCTGTGTCGACATGATATGTTACTTGTACTACATTATGAACTATGTTGAAGCTTCAATATTGTTAACGTACCGACATTCAGTCGACCTTTGATTCCAACCTCCTGTGCCCCCTTTGAAGCACCATGGACAGGTAAAGCGTTCTTTAACAGACGTGCGTATCCGTCTGAATCGATGATAGCGTCATCTTTATGACACAGGCTGGGGTTGAAGTTTGTTGTCTGCCGTAAGAAACAGTAATATCACTTTACTTTGTGAGATTAAATTTGTTATTACTTTGATAAATGTTAACTTTGTTCGAGGGAACAGATGCCTAATATTATGTATGAAAAAGGCCTATCCAAAACAACAATAATAACAATAATTCTTACTAGCGGCAGCGCTTGTGCCTGTGCTGTCGGTAAGTCTCTCAGAGTATAGCCTGGCGTATCAGGAACTTCACCTGTAAGGCACACAATTGAAACACAAGTTCAGTCAAATCATTCTCCGATAATATTTTCGTGTAGTATACTTCAAATATCGTAGCTTTCTGTTATGAGACCTTGAAGTGCTATGTAGAAAACAAACTCAAAGACTGTAAATACATACGTGCTCTTGAAGAAGCATGTTCTGTAGTTTCGTAAACATGAGCATGGTCAGGCGCACTTCTTTGGTTGTTGACACAGGACGAAGCTCTGCAAGAAAAGGTGACAGCACGTTAACTAGATTTTACAACTAGTAGCATTTCACTGAAGGAGCTTTCTAAATATCTATTCCTTTATTGTATATGACCAGGCAGTCATTGACATAAAAGAAAAACCTGTAAAAACCCCTACCTTTTTTTGCTGCGTCTTCTACGCTGGACGAGTAAGGCAATGGTTGCAACAATCCCTATGACAACCACACAGCAGCCAAGACCGATGCCAATGATTGCGCCCGTTGACAGGCTTGGGTTAGATGTGTCTATAAGCAAAGGTATATCAGATTATTTTGCTTAACTATTGCAGAAACGTTGTAATTAGAATCGATATACAAGGCGCAACAGAAATATTTATAATATCATATTTACCTGTTTGAAAAGGCGTACAGTATGTTGCAAATGAGATGTCATCAATTGCAATGTCTCCTTGGTCCCCATTTCCAACCTCTGCTTCAAGAATCACCTGCCAATATCAATTTACAAGTATTAAAAACGGCTAAAAGCAAGGCAGTTGACACAGTTTCGGGTGTTTGAGGTAACACTAATTTATAATAAAAGTTGTGTTTATGGATCGTGATGGAATAGATCAAATGGAATAGATTATAGGCGGAATCGGCACCAGCATCATTTGTGTCTTTTTAAACCATACTATTTGAGCTTTTGCCAATATAAAACTGGTCGATAATTATCTTGGTTTTTCTCTTCATGTACGTTCCCTATTTGTGTATTTTCATCGTAGCCTAACGTTAACAACAAATCAAATGATATTTACCCCCTATACCTAAACAGATATGCATTTTTAATTGCCATTTTCGTTCATTACACTAAGACTTAGAGTAGAAATTATATACAAATGGGAGAGTGATATTTAAAAGAATGCCATGACATTACACTACGAAGGCCGAGATATGTGAATAATCCTAGTTGGTACATCTTTTTGTAGTACCCCAACGGTTAAATAATTAGACTCAGGAAAAGATGAGATAACATTTTTATGGTGGTTTAAGTCTAATAATTACTGCAAGATAATTACCTTCGCCTACAAAGTTAGTATCCGTCTGTGTTTGTGCGATCATGATTTTTTTGCATAACCAATAAGAAGCTGTTATGATTCGTTAGTCCATCTCTTTTTTCTACCTCCATGGTTAGTCCTAAAGTTAACATAATTTGGCGTAGCAATGAAGTCGAGAGACTTTATTTGTTACAAAGATCGTACACACGTGCTTCCTTTAATTTACTAGTAGCCATACTTAATTGTGAGTATTTTGGCGAGAGATAAAATCATGTAATTAGCGGCAAGACCTCTGATCCCGCGTGACCTAGAGGTCATTCCTGTTTATAGATCAGAGCCACGACGGTAGTGCAAGCAGTGTGCACGGCTCCCACAACAGCCTGTAAGTCTTCCTACAACGCTTTGAAAGTTTCCTCCCACTGACCCACCCTTGAATTCGAATATTTTGCAGCATTAGAATTTCACCAAGCTCATTTCTCATTGTCTTCTGGTCTTCTTACGTGGTGTGTGAGTGCAGATAAATAATTACATATGTAAAATGGTGCTATTTTGACTTCAGTTCCCCAAAATTTCCAATTTTGAAATAACTTGCTAGTGGTTATTCCAATACAAAAAAATGCAAATACCGAGTAAATGCCCCATTCCTTGTTAATGCTGACAGATCCATAAGACCAACTTCTCCCTTGATCTCCTTGAAGACTCCACAGCTCCTTGGTTCTGCCGTTTTCTTGGTTCAAAAGAAGGACTCGCAGCTGCCCGATGTGATGACCGCTCATGTGGTAAAAGAAGCGAAACTACACAAAGAAAAAACAGATCGACGTCATCATTGCAGTAACTTTAGCCAGAAGGGGAAAACAAATCAAATTTTCAAATAGAAAAAAGTTTGAGCTACTTGAGATTTGATCGAAAAGCGCAAATGGTTATCAATAAATGACTCAGTAGAGAATCATGAAAATTAACATTGGCGTAATGTGATGATACCACAGTATGGTCAGACAAGAGCGTTGAAAACCTGAAGAGAAAATAATGGTCTTGTGTTTATATACGGATGAAAGGTCTTATACGGATGAAAGGTCTCGTGTTTCCTTCTAACAGACCAAACTTGTAAATATAAAACCAAAAGGGTACCTTTAGTTAATAAACTTTCTCCAGCAAACCATTTCATACACAGTCGATTAAAGCATTGTCAGGATCTACCTGCCTCAGGACCGATGGACGTCGGAAACAACAACTGAAGTACAAAGCCGTTTTTCATTTCGTTTATTTCCCTGCTACACAGTCAATTAGGTGGTGCACATAAACCGAAGTGCCCATCGGCAGGTGTTATTAGCCATTCACAGCCATGCAAATTATCAGTAATGTGCAATAAAAACGTCCCTAGATTAGTAATATTGAGATAAACATTGCTTACCTGACAGTCAGTGACGTTCTTGTATGCAGGACTAATGAGACGGGCAGTTTGGCCACTCTGCTTTCTGCTGGCTTCGATATATGTGTAATAGCCTATAGTGAACAGTAAAATTGTTATTGGACCCGAAATATGTTCGAAAAGTGTGTAAGTAAGCTTGTGGGTAGGCTAGCAAGATTTTTGTTAGAATGGGTGTTCCGTGCTCCGTGCAGTCTCTGCCTGCTGAATTACACACTACTATTTACAACACAAGCTGTGTGCTCACTCTGTGCGATGTCACCATGCACATGAACATAAACTGAGAACTTTGTTCCACTGAACAGGACGAAGATTTCAACTAATATTCATGAATGCGAATGGATTACAAAATTACCTGAAAATGGTCGTGCGCGGACCAGCAACTTTCGTACGATTTGGCAGTGATAAGAACATGAAAGTCTAGATGCGAAATGTCATTAAGTCCCCTTTCTATAGGAAATACCACAATGACGACAAAATCTTGATACTATCTAGAATTCAGTGACCCTACCTAGGCATGTAAAATTTAGCGGTTTGTGACACGTTAATCTAAAAAAGATACGAAGCATTTTATAAGAGCCATTTTCCGGCAAACAGCGTTGCCAGCAGTACCATTATTGGCCGCTAGAGTCGCTGCTGCGCAAAGTAATGACCTAATTTGCAATTTCTTCAGAGATAGGATAATTTGGCCTATGACCTAGATTTCCCTCCAAGGTTCTTTGGGAACTTGTATAAAATATACCCTGTCATCTTTTTTAAGTTAAAAGTTACTAGCGCTTCTACTGATTCGAACAGCGATTTCGCGAATGCGTTCGAACTAACCGTGAACGAAGATTTGGTTAGTTCTACTCCGGATCTACCGTCATAATGATCAGAACAGGGCTGTAACAACTTGATGCTTGCCGCGCGAATCACGTAAATTTTAAACAAAAGCGGTGTGCTTTGTGCATGATTCTTGTGCGTTTACGTTGCGTAGACCAAGAAGGTTGGAAACCCCCTTGCGTAAACTGAGTACAGAATATGTTCAGAAACATAAGCAACAGCGATTTCAACAACAACAAAAACCTCGGTGCACTACCAACGAGCGTTTGCATCTACATTACAAGTACATAAATATTCCTTATGATAAGCAAGGATTAAAATGCGAAAAAGATATGTTTGTACAAAGTATTTATGCCATTATGTTTATGTGCGTATACGACAAGCATGTAACGTATGAATCCTAATTTGATTCAATGTTTACGTTTTAAATGGCAAACAAAAATCAGTGCTACTACATGAAATACTACTCAATCATTTTATGCAAACCACAACGCGAGGAAGAGGAAGATGCACAGCCACGCAAAATGTTTTAGGATCAAATGGATCATAGATTAGAGGGGCAACAATTTGCTCTCTTTCTATTGCCCTAGCTTTTAAATGTCAACGTTACCAGATGGACTCTTGTGTGTGTGGTCCGTTACTGGTCCGGTATTTTCGGTGTCTGTTGTTTCTGCACCTCTGACAAAGTCAAAGTCATCGTCCGGATCTTGAGACCAGGAACAGAAGTCCTCCTGGAAGTCACATCTTCCGATTTCTACAAATGCGTATGATAACGTTGTTTACAAAAAGACACATAGGATGTCAACAAGGACGAGCAAACTATTACAATCCAATTGAATTAAAAGTATTTTACAGAATGGGACAAAATGTATGATGTATACTTGTAAACATTTTTGAGGTAACTCACACAAAGTGGTTTATATTGCAAGATGCCAATGTTATCGGGTCTATATACCTTTATCACAGGGGTCACCCTCGTCAGAAGAGTCGACACAGTTATCTTCGTAGTTGCATGCCAGGTCATTGGAAATACACTCCCCACTCTCACACTGGAAAGACTGCTCTGTGAGCTGACAATCGGTGCTTTCTAAGAAACAAGGGAAAATGATCAAAATATATAAGCAGAGCATCAAAGTAACATGTTGTAATAATGGACGAGTTAAGGAGGCAGCTTGATGTACATTAAATAGATAGATATAGATCTATTCATCCACCCATCAGTCCCATAGCTATTAAATAGATAGATATTCCACAGTTATTACAATTTCACCCACCTATTAGACAGCCCGGGGTCAACGTCACATCGTCAATGGCGATAGATCCAGTGTCTGCAGCCCTCACGATCCCCTCAAAGTAAACCTTTGGACGCAGTGAATGATCATCATTACCCATTACCCTTCAATGTACGAAGCAATCATATAACGTTAGGAAAATAAAAACCAAACTGTTATATGCTATACAACATGAAATTAACACAAGAGAAAACTGCCCTTATATATTAAAATGGCGGAACCTGTACCTGGAACGGTTCTGTATTGGTAACTATAACTTGTTCTTTATTCCATTTGGTTCCTTGTGAAGTATTTTGTTGCCAGAGTCTCCGGATGCTGTCTTTTGTTTTGATAGAAAGATGCAGTTCCCCTACATTGGCCGTCATGTAGTAGTGAAACAGAACCTGAAATGGAAATACAAATATATTAGATTTTATTGCGTCAATCATATTGCTTTGAATTATGGCAAATCAGTCAATAGAAAGGAATACAAAAAAAATTCTTTATCATTAACATTCTGTATACAAATATAATTTTTTTGTTTTATTTGCATTGGTGGAGATCTGTGCAACCATTGTACTTTAATGCGAGCTTACATGAACACACCTGTACAAATTTAACAAAATGACTAAACTTATCTGATGATTTAACGGCCTTTAAAAGCTTTAGATTAAAAGTGCAAATACAAAAAAAAACATCACTGTGGAACACTGGGTACAAACAACGATACGAACTGAGTAAAATATCAACTTCATTCAGATTAACTCGGCCCGTTTCAGAATGTGATCGGAATTTTTGCATGTAGTTGAAATGGCTGTCGAAAAAAAATGCGGCCAAGTTCCATTTCAATACACTTCGAATGCTGTTCTATATTTTCTACTAAAAGTCACCTCGGAATGTACATGAGCAAGACGTTTTGAGCTGAGCTAGAAATACAAGATTTAGAAAAAAATCTGGTGACCTTATTGCCATCTCATAGCTTGTGTGATATAAGGTAAACTTGCACGTCTGTGGTTTAGAATTTTGTTTTTAGATCAGTGCACGATTTAATTAATGCTATACCAATTGTTGCTTCTGTTTTCTGTTGTTGTTGAAAAACATTTTTTACAATAATATCACGACGTAACGCGCTGTTTAGCAATCCTTAAAATTGAGAGCTTAATATTGTGCTCATGTTAAAAAGTTGTTACTTGGACGTACCTTGCATTCAGATCCGTTTGACGAGAAGTATTGTGGCAGCAACAGCTCGGCGTTTTTAGTCCCTTCGTTTACCAAATGGCCAGCAATGTACAAGTAGTACCCGTCTGTGGCACACATTCAATTATTTACTCATTTCACGATCACATTACTGGATAGCCCATTCTAAAACTGTTCAATCAGAAAAAAGCAAGCTATCTATGACTGAAATTTATCTGTTTTAATACTAATGATCACATAACGGATTTTTGTGATGATGGCAGTAAACTGGTAAAAAAAGAAATATTTTAGCAGTACAAATCTTTTAGAAACCAATAGGTTTTGGCATCTCGACATGTTTTAGCCTTACCTACGGCTGTCTGATGATCAGTGGGAG
Organism: Branchiostoma belcheri; assembly: GCF_001625305.1. Lineage (NCBI taxonomy): Eukaryota > Metazoa > Chordata > Leptocardii > Amphioxiformes > Branchiostomatidae > Branchiostoma > Branchiostoma belcheri. The sequence goes on along the minus strand of NW_017803424.1, from coordinate 123,681 downwards.
GTGCTTGATCTGAAACCCCAGATGAACCACGGATTCGCAACCAATCAGTGTCGTCCGATTTGGGCTGTATCCAGTTGCAGAGGCCATTTTGAAAACTACATCTGGCAGGATAGTGGTCTGGAAAAGGGCATATATACAACATTATGAAAAACTGTTTGTTACTCATAGGTAACACTTAAACAATAAAACCCGAGAAGTCATCCTTACATTAACAATTATTGTTGAAACGCAGTCCTCACTAAAGAGCTAGTAGTCATTTGTTTTCTCTTAATGTTTTCCCTTCATTTGACAAATTATACCAATTGAACTTTGTGTTTGGTAGAAACCACTGATAGCCATACATTGTGTGTATGAATCCATTTTACGACCTTTGCTATTAAAATAATGGTCTTTCTGACCCAGTATCTGCATATCAAATATTTTCAAACGATAGTAAACATATTTCCTCTCATATGGAATCCTCGTGACGCTGACGGAGCAGAATGTATTTCTTGATCAAATAATAAACCTGGCAAAACAACCTAATTTCGTCGTGACTCATTATACCCCATTAACGATTTCTACTATCAGTCAATATGTCAATACTTACTGCAGCTGTTTTCGTCAGACGTGTCCCCACAGTCGTTGTTAAAGTCACAGAAGGTCTCTAGCGGCACGCAGACACCATTGTGGCAGGGAAACTCGCTCTCCAGGCATTCGTGCCAGAACCCTATGAAAATTTAGAATCACCGACATGTGTAGGGCTTACGGACAAATAGAATAATTTGTGAATCACATGCATGTAGATTTATGAAGAAAAGTGGGGTCGGACATGTTTGGAATATGATAAACTAATTATATTTACCTGAACAACGCACTGAGACATCAGTAGCATGAGAACAGCGCGGTTGGTGATGGCCCCAGCGACTATGGCTACATTCTGTGATTTTTGAATGCGTTTCAGGGTCACATCGGACCTCGTCAAGGTGAATGGGAACTCCTTGACTTGCAGGATATTTACTGTTGAACCACTGGGACTCCCCGTAGCCTAGCTGATCACAGATAACGTCGGAGTTGTCCTTTGTCCACCCGCTGTTGCAGATGGAGCCCCATTCATGGTCGAAATAGACTTCTATTCTTCCCTCACCGAATGAATCTCCATCGACGAGCCTGACGTTACCATCAACTGAAAAACAATGCAACATGGTTGTTAGTCAGCCTCACTTATCATGTTATAACAACAAAAGTGATCATTATAATTTGCATTGCTATGAATTAAACTTTTAAAGTTAGTAAGCAAAAATGAATCAAAACGTTTTAAAGCTTTGCAGAGGTGACCTAACATTAGGATAACTAAATCATGGGTTGGTGACATGTAAATAACTGCAAATACAATTTTGAACAATAGAGTTCAACTCTTGACTGCATGCTAAACAAGCAGATGATTAGACCAAACAAACTGTAAAAAAATAGGGGTAAAACCTTTAACGTAAATATAAACGAAATGACTATTATTTCAACAACAGTTAACACGGTTAACACGGGGCTAGTAATGCATTAAGTATCGTCTTACCATCGACGGTGCATCCTGACGAAAATGAAATGTCATCAATAGCGGTAGCAGATTGACGGCCGTACCCGATAATACCTTCAATTATAACCTGCAAGGAACACTTGCACTTGTTACTAATAGAGCACCTCCTTTTTCTCTTTTAGAATTCTACAATTCTAATTCAGCATCATTATTCAATGTGTTCTGCATTTACAGTCGTACGGAGACGTCATGAAGCTGCATGCAATTCTAAATGGTTTGAAGGAAATTTTGAACAAACAGTAACGTTATTCTACATTTTGCAAATTCTAAAGCTATTTGTATTTCACTTATAAAGTTGTATTTTTCTTACGGTGTATGCAAAGTTTCCTGATAAAAACAATACTTTTTGCTACATTAATGTTTATGTCATGTCTATTATCCATATTATTTACTAAACACTTTACAAACGTTTTACTGTACTGTAAACCAAATCATTATGAACAAGAAAACGCAAAAAATAACCTGGAAGGGGGCGTTTTGCACTAAGGTGACCACTGAAACTGTCCAGTTTTCAGCCGGCTGGGCTGGAGACGTCCAAGCAACAGCCTCGCTGTTGTCGTGGTAGCTTTTTGTATAGATGTTTAGATTGCCCAGATTCTCACCCACGTTAATGTAGTACAGAGTAATCTGCAACAGTGAAAGTCGTTATATCATACATAACAGTCAACCCATTTTTGAAACTACATTTCAATATGCATATGAATGGAGAAACTGTAAGTAAAACTTATTTGCATTCCAGGTTCTACCGTACATTGCAGGTCTCGGTCTTCGATGGGACTATAACAGATCCGATGATTCTTGCTGTGTCAAACGGCTGATGCGATGCAGAAGCTTGCAGAAAAAGGTAAAACCCATTATCTGAAAAATACACAGACAAAACAATATTTATTTTATCTAAAACGTTTTAAGACGAAACTTGACAAATTGTATTTCAGCATCATCCATGCTCCGTGTACCTAAGACGCGCTTTGGACTAAAATGGGGGTGATACAGAGCTACCCATGAAATCGCATGTATCTCAAGTTTGGCGCGACCAATCAACTTCAAATTTGGAAGTAACTTAGATGAAATACCACTGATTCTAAATAACTACTTCTTCCTTCGAAAATCTGCATAATTGTTCCATAAATAATAATAATATTAGATCATTGTGACTATATAAAATCGGCCTAGACCAAACCCTTCCGCTCAGAATTGTAATACAAAACTTTCAGAGAATGTGGAGAGATATGCACTTTATAGGAATCGGTTTCCAGAAAAGAAGAATATAGCTTAGATTTGAAAATATTTAGAAATATAGTCCATTTTGGTAGAAATCTAGGGGGTAGGTATGACTTTATCTACCAATAGCTAGATATACGGGGATAAAGTAGTTTTTCTGAAAACCGATTCATAGAAACCGACTTCTTACGCATTGTTTGCACCCAATTTCAACTTTGTAACCCAATGGGAAGAGTTTGGTCTCGGGCTTTAAAGTTTAAAAGTCTAAATTCTGGTCGATTTCCTTCCTTGACCTGTCAATCTTTATCAAGCCTCATGACTGTGAATGAAATTAATTGTTTTCGCACCTCCACTCAAGGCAATTATCTTTAATTATGCATAGCGGGCAGACGGCAGCATGTATCCATTCAAATTCAGACTTTACCACAAGTCTTTGTTTTTAAACATTTGTTTCTTACTCCTCGAATTGAAAGTTCTGGATTTGAAATGTAGTTTTATACATAGCAGCTATGAACCTGAACAACAGCTCTGCCTGTTGGGCAGAAGATAGCTAGATGTGTTATAATTTATCTGAAGAAAATTTCTAATAGACTTTTAAGCCTGGCCCATTGAGATGAAAAATCGTTTGATGTGTATTGACTTGTCTGGCTCCAAACATGCAACTATGACCATGTCCTGTATTTTCCTAAACTTCCTTGCTTATACCATTATACAGTTCATGTAGTTTCTTGTCATCCCTCCGTTTTCAGAATGTTCATTTTGAGCACATGTACGTGCTTTAACTTTTGACGTGAAATGTTACATAATGGTAGCTTTGATTTGCTACATAGGGGCCACTAAAGAACATTTAGCACATAAAATGGTCATTTTGAATCCTGTTTGTAAACTATGGCCTCTCACAGTAGGCTTTACCAGTCTTTGGGAGGTGGCTGGAAATATTAGAAATTGCCCAAATCTAGAGATAATATGCCGAGGGAGTTGGTCTGCTAGAAAGCACATTTTGCCGCGCCCGGGTGCATGTTATCAACCAATTTCGTACTCTTTCCTGCTACCTTCCGAAGCCTGGTAGAGGCTAAATATATATAATGCACAGGCCTTGTCCGCCCTTGTCAGTTGGACATTGAGCAACGCACGCTGGCTAAATAACCAAGGACTATGAGATTATAACCTCCTTGCTACATGTATATCTTTGGACCTATATAGCGTGCTATGGGTCTTCGTTCACACAAGTAGGTTATAATTCTACCTCTATGGTTCACACAATGCGTTTAACGCTAGTATAAATTTACCTCCTTGATTAGTCCGTAATGTAATCTCCTGGAATTCGAAATACACTATGTATTGGTACTAAAATGGAGGACAAAGATTGTCTGAACATGGCTGAAATCAAGGAGGTTATAACCTCGCACAGTTAAAGTCGGGGCTCCATCGCCAATTTTGTAAGACCCTGCAATATAGACTTGAGTTAGATCATGGAGGTATACCTCCATGGTTAGATCTGGTGGATACATGCTGTATTTAAGAAAATGTTTTTCATTTTTACTTTCTTTTCAAGCATTTTTCAAGCTATGAAGTCTTCTAACATAGAACACTGAAAATACAAAGAGGGTGTGAAGTTAGCTCAATACAAATGCAAAATAGCAGGAGGGGCAGTGGGTGGTGAAGCTACAGCAATTATCACCATACCTATTGCATATTTACGATCTTCTACTCGCACCTTGCTCATTTCAATGTCATTATAATATTAAAATGAGATCTTTGCTGGGAGAAAGGAAGCGCGTCTTAGGTACACTGAGTGCTTCCTTACGCAGCCATTCTCTTTGTTTCAAGTATTAGATGCATTAAAATCATAGTCTTCTTTCAGTAACCTAGATAAGGTAACATTTGCAAAGTAAATGCATGGTGTTTGCCTTTACATGATATAGCCAAAAACTAATGATTTGTTTACTTTTATTAGAAAATTAAAACCAATTCCAACACCACAGCGTGTCTCCTACACCAGTTAACATGGCTCAGGTCATAATCAGCAACCTTACTTGTTTGAAAAAGAAGAGGATAAAATAAAAGAAAAAAGGAAGGGGGAAAGGAGAAAGAGAAGAAGACAATAAGTTGTCATTCGGCAAAGGTAAACATAACTGTGCATTTGTATTGACTACTAAATGTATATAAAACGTAAATTAATATGTTTATTACACCCACCAGATCCAGAGGTATGATCAACCGAGGGTAGCACGGTGGATTCTGCGTTTGCACCATATCCTTTTGCCCAGTTCAAATCATCATCGGTTTCCTGGATCCACTCACAGGTTCCTTTGTCCTGGAAGTCACAAGGCACCGGTGGTCTTGTTTCTGTGTAGAAGCAGAACATTTTTTTAATCCAATATCGTAGGGATATACAGCGATCGAAAGGACAAATAATATTATACGTTAAGAAGATAAGAAATTTTATTATCTTGGTAGCTAGTCTATATTAATGATAAATTGCATTTTATCAATTTAGCTCCTTCTTTAACCATTTTAGAGCGTGGCATACTTTTTGTTTCTGTCGTATAAAGTCGTAATACACAATAAGACTGAAACTCTAAGGTAAAACATTTGCAACTGCCTTTACATCAGAAAGAAATGTATACAAACTTTAGTGCTTTAGTGATCACGACGCACTCAAGACAAAGCTTTACGTCGAAAATTGGTGTAAGACTTATGGGCAGATGAGTTTTATTTTACGGAAGTGCATGCTTGAATGAAAATGTGGACATTTTCAGCTCACCAATGCAATGTCGGTGAAATGTGTCGTAAACTTCTCCTTCGGGACACAGGGGTAAATCACCTGAAAAAGACATACTTTAGGGGATATCTATAGGACCGCCGGTTCCAGATATGTTGTGCCAGTAAAAAGATGTTAACAAAAGCAAAAAAATCACTTAAGTGACGGAATAGACAATGTAGTGGCCACACGTTATTATCAGAGGCGTACAGTTTAGTACATAATGATTTGATATGTTATAAAAAAACTTCTTAAAGTTCTATACATATAACTATTCATCTATCTATCTATCTATCTATCTATCTATCTATCTATATCTATCTATCTATCTCTCTCTCTCTATATATATATATATATATATAGAGAGAGAGAGAGAGATAGATAGATAGATAGATAGATAGATAGATAGATATAGATAGATATAGCTATAGATAGATAGATAGATAGATAGATAGATAGATAGATATAGATATAGATATATAGAGATAGATAGATAGATATATAGAGAGAGAGACAGCACCGATGTATAGGAAATGATGTGTCGCCATTTCAATCAGCTGTGTTTTTACTTTTGTTGCACGTTGTAGATTTATTGCATCTAAAGGTAAATAAAATGCCATTTCCTATGCGAAGTAGTATTGACTTCCGCTTTCCGAAAAAGAAGCAAGTGATACATTGTATGTGTTGTTCAATCTTTAAAACATTTGCTGACAAAAACATCAATCTGACATTTAGACCTAACAAAAGTGTGGCTCTCCCAAACACAGGACCTCCATTTAACGTCCTTTTCAAGCATTTCTCCCGGAGTGAAGTGGTAAAGGTTGTGTAAAAGATCGGTGACAAGGTGGGGTTCGAACCCAGGACTCTTGGTTCCGAGTCGAAGACGCTACGCCACACGACCCCACACATGAAACATGATGATTCATGAAAAGTGAAGCAAAGCATTCTAACTAATATATAATCATAAAATGTACTCATGCCATGATAAGACGCTGCAAATGTTTGCGACAATAGCATAATATTTATTCAAGGTTTTAAGAGTTTTGGAAAATTTCTATCGTTTCCAAAAGCTGCTATTCTTCTACACACGCATTTGTATGATGAATACGACTAACAAGCCAAAGTTTTCAAATTTACTTTAGTCTTCTAGGAAGGAATTTTTTTCTAAATTAACTGCATCTTAGTTGCGAAATGTAAAAACGTGAGATTCTGAATTTATAGTTACTTTACATGCCCTTATTTGTAATTCAATGAATGAACAAAATTTTTATACGTCAACAAACTCTTAATGACCATCCGCTTGAATCATTCTCGTGACTGAATCGAGTCCAATCGGACCCCAGAATGTCTCATAAACATATACCTGTTTCGGAGACCGGTTTCTGGTGATTTGTGTATCTATTTATTTCACCAATCTACAAGGCCTAAGGTACATTTTGAGTTGGGAAGTTTAAATAGCCTGCGATCATTGTAATGATTTACACAACCAGAGTTATTCTGCACCATAAATGCCTACGTTGTTTCTATTACCTAGCCTTATATATAACAGTTAGGAGGTTCTATTATTACTATAACTTTCCATAGTGTAACATCGCTACAGTAAAACCTGTAATGTTGCAAAACTATTTAGACCCTATTAAGCTCTGAGACTCGCTTTTAACAGGATAAGCTGGATTACCTATACTGCCTTATGCGTCACTTGAATTAGTTCTAAATTAACATCATAATACGGATTAGACATGTAGATGTGGTTAAGCGTGCTAATATACGCCATATCTATTTCTATACATGAACCTGGCCAGTATGAAGTATTTCAAAAATCCATAGCAACCTTCCTTGTTTATCAAATGACGTTTTGATGGATGGGGACAAGGAAGGTTGCTATGGAAGACTTAGTCCATTTTTGGCCTGGGGCCAACACTCGAGCATCGATTTATTGTAAATATTGTTCATCGCAACCTTTGCTCTTTGTCACGTAATGTTAGCCTAGTTGATATCATATTGTAAATGTTGTCCATAGCAACCTTCCTTGTTTATCAAATGACGTTTTGATGGATGGAGACAAGGAAGGTTGCTATGGAAGGCTTAGTCCATTTCTGGCCTGGAGCCAACACCAAAGCATTGGTTAGCTGAAAAATATTGTAAATATCATCCATAGGCTATAGCAACTTCCCCTTTTTATCTGGCCAGCCAAAACAATCGTCAAAATTGGGAAATATTGTTCACTATTTAAGTATATAGTATATACAGTATATAGTATAATAGTACATGTACATTACACTATAGTGGTACTAAGCTAATGAACAAACACTAGCGTAATTATAGCATTCTTATAGAGGTGAATATATCTACGCAAGATATCTGGGTACCCATGATCTAAAGCTCAATGTGTTTTCTATAAATGTAACGTATGCGTTCACCCAGTGCCCCCCCTCCGCTTTCCTTTCTCTCTTTCTATGTACAGATAAATATAGACCTGTTTATTATGCATTAAAGGATATTACAATTAGACATCCACAACCTCATACCTTCAAACAGATGATATCGACCATTTATGATTTACTCCTTTCCAAGTTTTCTTAATAAATATAAAAAGTATGGCAACGTTTTGCATACATTATATGAATAAGGAAATTCTACACAAGTTACTTAAAGTACGTTTAACAGTCTCAACTTAATTAGGAAAGAAGGCTTTCTGAAAATTCCCATGTGTTGTTTCTCGTCGTGCTTTTAAATGATATCGACATTTACTTTAAAACACTTGAAGTATGATTTGTATTTTACAATAGTCGTATTATAGCCTTTTGCGTTTCAAAGTTCCTATTTTATTGTTGGCTGCATAATCTATGTCCGAATCATAAAAGAAAATAACTGAAAAAGAGAGTATTGCATAACTTATTCTTTAACAAACAAACCTTAGACGTTAAGATGCAAAACATCTTACGAATGAATGCATTTTAAGTAGCAGATCAGCTACTGGTGTTAAAATTTGAGATGTGTGTAAGTGTGCCTTCAAACATTGCTTTAAATAAACCTGACTCATATTAAGTATTATAAATATCCATAGCAACCTTTCTTGTTAATCAAATGACTTTTTGATGAATGGGGACAGGTTGCTATAGAAAACTTAGTCCATTTCTAGCCCTACACTCGAGCATCGATATATTTTGAATATTGTCCATAGCAACCTTTCCTGTTTATCTATCCAGCCAAAGCTTCGTAACATCAAAAGACGTTTTTTTTTCAGAATTTTCTAACATGATGAACCAACAAGTCCTCTGAAATATTTCAAGATTATCGCTTATACTTGAGCCAAATTAGGGGGGAAAGCCGACGGGTGTTTAATTTTTATAGAGAGTGGGGCGTTGCGACTGCTGGACGCTATTGCTGTAGTGTTTGGGCCCCTGGTCTTTATTAACTGGGCTTTAGAGAAAACTTGGCAACAAATGTACACCATAATTTTATCGGGTCCTATCGTGAATACATCAACAGGTCCTCTTCTGGCTTACTGCAGTAGGTGTTTGATGCACCCTCTTTCCAACAAAAGTGCCTTGACTATAAAACCGTTCTGTTGCGGCATAAGTCGCGTCGCTTACGGGAATAAATATCGCCGCCGCCATACAATTCTGCTATTGAGGCTATAATACAATACATATCGAACATTTCTTGTAGATGAACAAGGCCAGTATTAAGTATTAAAAAAACCATAGCAACCTTCCTTGTTTATAAAATGACATTTTGATGGATGGGGACAAGGAAGGTTTCGACATTGACACAGAAAAATTGTTTGTTTTGCATACATTATATGAATAAGGAAATTCTACACAAGTTGCTTAAAGTACGTTTAACAGTCTGAACTTAATTACGAAAGAAGGCTTTCTGAAAATGTATGATAAATACGACAAACAAGCCAAAGTTTTCAAATTTACTTTAGTCTTCAAAGAAGGAATTCTTTCTACATTAACTGTATCTTAGTTGCGAAATGTAAAAACGTGAGATTCTGAATTTATAGTTACTTTACATGCCCTTATTTGTAATTCAATGAAAGAACAAAATTTTATACGTCAAAAAACTCTTAATGACCACCCGCTTGAATCATTCTCGTGACTGAATCGAGTCCAAACGGAACCCAGAATGTCTCATAAACATATACCTGTTTCGGAGACCGGTTTCTGGTGATTTGTGTATTTATTTATTTCACCAATCTACAAGGCCTAAGGTTTTGAGTTGGGAAGTTTAAATAGCCTGCGATCATTGTAATGATTTACACAACCAGAGTTATTCTGCACCACAAATGCCTAGCCTACGTTGTTTCTATTACCTAGCCTTATATATCACAGTTAGGAGGTTCTATTATTACTATAACTTTCCATAGTGTAACATCGCTACAGTAAAACCTGTAATGTTGCAAAACTATTTAGACCCTATTAAGCTCTGAGACTCGCTTTTAACAGAATAAGCTGGATTACCTATACTGCCTTATGCGTCACTTGAATTAGTTCTAAATTAACATCATAATACGGATTAGACATGTTTAAATTTAATGTGGTTAAGCGTGCTAATATACGCCATATCTATTTCTATACATGAACCTGGCCAGTATGAAGTATTTCAAAAATCCATAGCAACCTTCCTTGTTTATCAAATGACGTTTTGATGGATGGGGACAAGGAAGGTTGCTATGGAAGACTTAGTCCATTTTTGGCCTGGGGCCAACACTCGAGCATCGATTTATTGTAAATATTGTTCATCGAAACCTTTGCTCTTTGTCACGTAATGTTAGCCTAGTTGATATCATATTGTAAATGTTGTCCATAGCAACCTTCCTTGTTTATCAAATGACGTTTTGATGGATGGAGACAAGGAAGGTTGATATGGAAGGCTTAGTCCATTTCTGGCCTGGAGCCAACACCAAAGCATTGGTTAGCTGAAAAATATTGTAAATATCATCCATAGGCTATAGCAACTTCCCCTTTTTATCTGGCCAGCCAAAGCAATCGTCAAAATTGGGAAATATTGTTCACTATTTAAGTATATATTATATACAATATATAGTATAATAGTACATGTACATTACACTATAGTGGTACTAAGCTAATGAACAAACACTAGCGTAATTATAGCATTCTTATAGAGGTGAATATATCTACGCAAAATATCTGGGTACCCATAATTTAAAGCTCAATGTGTTTTCTATAAATGTAAAGTACGCGTTCACCCAGTGCCCCCCCCCCTCCGCTTCCCTTCTCCCTGTCTACGTGCAGATAAATATAGACCTGTTTATCATGCATGATATTACAATTAGACATCCACAACCTCATACCTTCAAACAGATGATACTGACCTTTTATGATTTACTCCTTTCCAAGTTTTCTTAATAAATATATATGAAAAGTATTGCAATGTTTTGCATACATTATATGAATAAGGAAATTCTACACAAGTTGCTTAAAGTACGTTTAACAGTCTCAACTTAATTACGAAAGAAGGCTTTCTGAAAATTCGCATGTGTTGTTTCTCGGTGTGATTTCAAATGATATCGACATTTACTTTAAAACACTTGAAGTATGATTTGTATTTTACAATAGTCGTATTATGGCCTTTTGCGTTTAAAAGTTCCTATTTTATTGTTGGCTGCATTATCTATGTCCGAATCATAAAAGAAAATAACTGAAAAAGAGAGGATTGCATAACTTATTCTTTAACAAACAAACCTTAGACGTTAAGATGCAAAACATCTTACGAATGAATGCATTTTAAGTAGCAGATCAGTTACTGGTGTTAAAATTTGAGATGTGTGTAAGTGTGCCTTCAAACATTTCTTTAAATAAGCCTGACTTATATCAAGTATTATAAATATCCATAGCAACCCTGTCTTGTCAATCAAATGACGTTTTGATGAATGGGAACATGTTGCTATAAAAAACTTAGTCCATTTCTAGTCCAACACTCGAGCATCGATATATTTTGAATATTGTCCATAGCAACCTTTCCTGTTTATCTATCCAGCCAAAGCTTCGTAACATCAAAAGGCGTTTTTTTTTTCAGAATTTTCTAACATGATGAACCAACAAGTCCTCTGAGATATTTCAAGATTATCCCTTATACTTGAGCCAAATTAGGGGGAAAAGCCAAACGGGTGTGTGTTTAATTTTTTATGGAGAGTGGGACGTTGCAACTGCTGGGCGCTATTGTTGTAGTGTTTGGCCCCCTGGGTCTTTATTAACTGGGCTTTAGAGTAAACTTGGCAACAAATGTACACCGTAATTTTATCGGGTCCTATCGTGAATACATCAACAGGTCCTCTCCTGGCTTACTGCAGTAGGTGTTTGATGCACCCTCTCTTTCCAACAAAAGTGCCTCGACTATAAAACCGTTCTGTTGCGGCATAAGTCGCGTCGCTTACGGGAATAAATATCGCCGCCGCCATACAATTCTGCTATTGAGGCTATAATACAATACATATCGAACATTTCTTGTAGATGAACATGGCCAGTATTAAGTATTTAAAAAATCCATAGCAACCTTCCTTGTTTTTAAAATGACATTTTGATGGATGGGGACAAGGAAGGTTGCCATTGTAGGAAGGTTGCTATGGACGACTTGGTCCATTTCTGGCCTGGAGCCAACACTCAAGCAACGGTTAGATGATATCATATTGTAAATGTTGTCCATAGCAACCTTCCTTGTTTATCAAATGACGTTTTGATGGATCGGAACAAGGAAGGTTGCTATGAATCTCTTAGTCCATTCCTGGCCTGGAGCAAACACCAAAGTATTTGCTAGCTGAAAAATATTGTAAATATCATCCATAGGATAGAGCAACTTTCCCTTTTTATTAGGCCAGCTTAAGCAATTGCCATTGGCATTTTTCATGCTTGAATCCTTTTCTTGGTAACATTTAATGTTGTATCTAATTTTGCACACTTAATGAACCAACAAGATCCAAAAGATGTTTTAAGATTATCCCTCCTGCACTCCTGTTTTATCACCATTCGGCGGCAACGCTCAAGGCCGTCCCAAAAATCCCTTCAAAAACTGACAAAAACAGGTGTTTAACACATTCTGCACATCCTTTCTACGTGTAAGTGACCCCGCTGTTAGAATCATTTCTAGCTTAGGCACCCATTCCACTAAGACGACGCTTTCACCGAGCTATTTTCTGCGACCTAAAATTCCTTGGAGTGCGGAGAGAGCGCCGCTCCAACAATTAGCACCTCTGAAAGCTTTAGATGTGCCTATTAAACAACTGATCTAAACTGATTTATCTTACGCATAAAAACAGCTAGGATCACATGTGACAGGAATGTTAGGTGGATATTAGGTGAAGACTTTGTTGGAGATCCTCATATTAGTCTTGAATAGGATTTTTGTAGCTTATTGCAATGTTATTCAGCGCTGTATTTTGTTTGTGTAAACCTTAGGATACATCTTTTACTTTGAAGAATTATGTAAGGCCCCATTTTTTTTCAATTGGATGGGGATTTGATCCTAAATTTCGCCATTTAATTAGCTGCGCTGCTAAATCGCGTGACATTGACACAGAAAAATTGGCCAAAGAGACCCGAAAAAAGTTGCAAGTAGAAAATATTGTTTCAGTATATAGTATAGTACATTAGAGTATAGTGGTACTAAGCTAATGAGCAAACACTAGCATACTAGCATTCTTATAGAGGTGAATATATCTACGCAAGATATCTGGGTACCCATAATTTAAATCTTAATGTGTTTTCTATAAATGTAACGTATGCGTTCACCCAGTGCCCCCCCTCCGCTTTCCTTCTCTCTTTCTATATGCGGATAAATATACACCTGTTTATTATGCATTAAAGGCAATTGCAATTAGACATCCACAACCTCCTACCTTCAGACAAATGATACTGACCTTTTATGATTTACTCCTTTCCGAATCCAAGTTTTCTTAAATATGAAAAGTATGGCATTGTTTTCCATACATTATATGAATTAAGGAATTTCTACACCCGAATATTATAAGTTGCTCAAAGTGCGTTTAACAGTCTCATCTCAATTAAGAAACAAGGCTATGTGAAAATTAGCATGTGTTGTTTCTCGGTGTGCTTTCCAATGATATTGACATTTACTTTAAAACACTAAAAGTATGATTTGTATTTTACAATAGTCGTATTATGGCCTTTTGCGCTTGAAAGTTCGGCATGCGCTATTCCGTAGATGTTCCTATTTTATTGTTAGCTGCATTATCTATGTCCGAATCATTAAAGAAAATAACTGAAAAAGACAGGATTGCATAACTTATCATCCCTTAACCTTAGAAGTAGGTTAAAGATGCGAAACATCTTACGAATGAATGCATTTTAAGTAGCAGATCAGTTACTGGTGTTAAAATTTGAGATGTGTGTAAGTGTGCCTTCAAACATTGCTTTAAATAAACCTGACCCATATTAAGTATTTCAAAAATCCATAGCAACCTTCCTTGTTATCAAATAACGTTTTGATGGATGGGGACAAGGAAGGTTGCTATGGAAGACTTAGTCCATTTCTGGCCTGGAGCCAACACTCAAGCTTTGGTTAGCTGCAAATATGTTGTAAATGTTGTCCATAGCAACCTTCCTTGTTTATCTAGCCAGCCAAAGCAATGAGTCAAATTTTGCATGTGCCTAAATCTTTAAATGCGTATATGTACTAATTTTTGTCGCCGACTGTTTTTTTTTGGGGGGGGGGGAGGGGGCGAACAGCCGGGGCACCGAATTTATTTAACTGATATTAGAATGACCTGATTAGAATCAATAATAATAATAATAAAGTGGTTTATCGTCAACTTGAGTGGCTGAATTGATGTAAGGACACTACAATGATATAAAAGTAGTAGACGTTCAGAATTACTACTCACACAAATACACTTCAAAATAGACACTAAAAGAACGCATTAAAATAACAGTATTGAAGCTGTGAAATAACATAGTATTAGATCTTGTTTAAAATTAGTTTAATTAATCAACCTGGCAACAGATGTAATCTTATCGTGGTTACATCGACGGTTCCCCTCCCGGCGTTACGAATTTTACGGGTCCAAATTTGCTATGTTGCTGATCGACTCCTTACCGGTTCCTAACGGAAACAGGGCCCCTAAAGGGTAATTCCACTGTGGGTTGCTAGTAACTTATCGTTATAGCGCTAATGAATAGAAACAGTACTTGTCTGCTTTTTAGCAAAATAAACTTTACATCCCAACGATAACTGTCTAATCTATGTGTAGTTACAACGAATATTACAAGCACGCTAATACGGTGCGGTTGTTTACAAAACACACAATCGAGGCATTTGGTGAAAGTTTGTTACTGCAGACTAAATTGGAACGAGCATATCAAGGTAGCTTTGGTACGTGTGTAATGTGTGCAATGTACTCACCAGCACAGTATGCCATCGGACATGAAGGCGTCGGTTCCAGCTCATACACATAGAACAGTCCGTGTGCATCCGAGCACCGTTTCACTCTGATGTCCCACGAAAATGTACAGCAGTCTGTCCCGAAGCCGAGATTGGCACAGGCCGTTCTGTTGACAATGGCGTCGGTGGTTGGAAGGCTGCCATTCATCCACACTGATGCTTCTGTACTACAAGAATCCACATCGACACAGCTAGTGGGGATTTCTCCTCCCGTGTAGCTGGTGAACCTGTACCAGTCCTTGTCTAGGTAGCGATCACAGATGTCCAGATCTGGGTCAACCCTGGAGGCTGCACTGGTTCTTCTGGCTTGGTTTATGGTCCGGTAGGTCATACAGGGGTCTGTATTGCCACTAACTGCAACAAGAAGGCAACTTAATCGTAGTATTGAATACAACGAATTATTGCAGACGTAAAACAAAAGATAAAGGATGGAATTAAGGCTGAAGTTCGAATTATAGATTCACCTTTTTTGGGCCCTGAATAGATCTTAAGTCATTCTGTTAATTAAGCATACAGCCATGTGGTTTGATGCCAACCACGTTAAATACATATTAATTGGGTCATTTAATATTAAGCCCATTTATACTTACGAAATACTGAGCAAAATGTCTTCATTCACAATCTAACTTACATATACTACAAGGCTTACCTATGCCAACGAGAAGAAGCGACATCACCCATACATAGCAGCATACATCCATGTTGCTCTAAACAATATAGTGAATCAATTTGATAGAACTAAAACGTAAGAGATCCCTTTCGAGAACTACGGCATAGCCTCGATAATATTGTTCAATCAGAATAACGTCCCCTATGTGAGGTGACAAAAGGCCAGAGCTACTTTATGCTGCAGCTATATGTTGACTCAAGAACCCGGGTTATTTACATTGCTAACAAACGAAGGTGAATGATTAACGGCATTTACGGCTACAACTGTTCCCTTATTGACTCCCCCTCTCTCTATATAAAACGTCTTGTTTTTACACCAATACACCATTCATTTACTCTCGCATTGTTGAGAACATGATACATGCACAAGACATATTTATAAGTATCAGCAAAGGTATAATGATGCAAAGATAATTTAGTGTGACAGTATATTGAATTAAGCTACATTCAACCTAAACTTATCCACGCTTTGCGCCATTTGAAGATCGACACAGGGAGTCCATCATGGGAATTAACAGAAATTGGGAAAAATATAACTTTGATGTGTGAATGGCACATGCTAACAACACATTTAAGCTTTGTGTTTGTTGAGCTACCAAATTGCAAAAGACTCATTGGCAGATCGCCACTTTTGAGTAGTCCTTCGTCAGCAAATGTGCGTATGATAAAACAAACAAATGGCTTACATCCTAACCAATCAGAAGAGGCTTAAGCGGCGTTACGTCATGAGGAAGTAGCTTAAAAAATAAATGCCTTGCTCTGAGTAGAACTTAGAAGCGACACTTTTTGCACTTGAGTTTGGTAAGGGTCTTTGTAGGCCGCCAAACACTAAAGCGGAATGGGCATGTCGCCTTCAGCTTCGCTCCTTCAAGGGCTCATCAAAACAACTATGCTCTTTCTCGTGCTCTACCTCGCTACAATCCTTGTGGGTAAGTAGACCATTGCAATTATCTTAATAGTGATCATTTTACCCATTTTCTTAAAACCATGCAGGCCCAATTGCTGTGCTCCTGCAGTAACACACATTTTTTTTGTCTTCTTCGTGTTTATAGAAACGTCACTTACGTTTCCTAAAAATAAATAAAAGTGTCGGCTGTTTTCCCCACCCTGCTATTCTCCAGGTTTAAAGGAATATACGATTAAGAAGATATTTGGTATTGATATTAGATAGCAGTAGGTTAGTCCCTGATCTCAGAACAAGCGATCTTTATTGACTTTGTGAAATTGCCATTTTTGGACATTTGAACATTTTTTATTAGGTGAAGCACCATTCTGTGGTATATCACAAAACGTTTTTATACGTTTCTGGTCCTTATGAAAGGCGGAATATGAACATATTCCGCATTTCCTCCAATGTTTTCAATATTTTACGCTGTCACACAGAGCTTCACTTAACAGCAATCTAGCCATAACGACCGCTTTTTCTTGGTTCCGATTTTCCTTATAGACGTAAGCATTCAATGGATTTGCCTAATCCGACCACATGTAAAACGCGACTGTGACTATTTTGGACTGCACCTTTCCTATTCTTCCCCTATGAAGACAACGTCAAGCGTGTAGCGGAAAACTTTTAAGAAGAACTAGCTAGAAACAGACTTGATCAGCTGAGAATTGATTTCAAAACCGTGACAACTTTGCGCCGTATAAATGAGCTATTTTGGGTCAATGGGGTCATAAATTGTAATGGCATTCAACCACGATTCCCTGTTCACTAGAGTCAAATGTAAACAAATCTAAACGTATCCGTTACATTTTTTTCCAAATTTCAATTAGAATTGTGTCGTTCTTTACAATTAATCGGTAAGAATAGTTATGCTAGAGGAATACAATGTTGTTTCAAATCCGTTAGCCTTTCATACTTTATTTGCACGTGTCTTTGTAAGAGCACACAACAAGTGTACTTGTGTGTGTCCTTCTGCCCGTCTGTATGTGTTTCCGCACATTTGTAGTCAACATAACGTGTAATTGTGTAAGCAATGTGTAATTGAAGGTACTCTTGTTTTATAGTTGTATGGTACCCTTTTTTCTGAATAAAATATGAAAACACAATTTAAACAATCAATTAAATTAATCCTTGCACATAATCATCTAAATTCCATTATTGATTGATGGCATAGTACACCACCCTTAAAAGTCAACACCGTGCGGCAAAGGGAGGAGGCCCTGGAACTCTTGTCGACAATGTTTTACTTGCTACAACTTTTAGTAGCTTCTTTTACAGTACCGGTCATATAAATCTAAGCTTCCTACGCCGTTGAAATATTTTTAAAAGCATGATTCGACTGTCCTTTTGTTCAGAGACATGAAGGTTTCTTAAGCAAAGTAATCTAATTTTTGCATTAACAGGTTCGGTGTATAATAGGTTCAAATGTAAGGTTTACACTTAATCCCCTTCGCCTAATATAAAAAGGCACCATACATTCTATTAACAATTCCAACGATATTTTTGCGGGTTCAGTTAAAGCAAGAAAGTAACCTCCTTGCCCTTGGTTGAAATATGTCCCTGTTGCTATGCTCGGCAGGCATCTTAACAATGCACCTTCAGCTGATATATACTAGAAGTTTTATTTGGTAAATAATTTTGAGAGTGTAGCAGGGGGTGTCCTAACATCGCACGTTTTTTACGCGCTCCAACGTACGATGTTCCATCGCTAGTTGTCAGAAAGTGGTCAGGTTTTGATGAACGAATTTAAAGACATTCGTGTAAAGAAAATACTATGATTGGAAATGCATTAATACTGTTCCCTTGAGCCCTTTACGCCCCGCGTTGCAAGCGGCATAAACTGGGGAGACTTTTTCAGGAGTAGACCTTTAGTTCGTAAATGTGGTACGATAGACTGTGTCCTAACGTCGCACGCTTCTGTAGTTTAGCAGAATTCGGTGATAAATTTAAACAAAACTAAAAACTGAATTTTATGATATTTCAGCTTTCTTTTTATGGTTAAATGTCTCATTT
This sequence comes from Branchiostoma belcheri, assembly GCF_001625305.1. Lineage (NCBI taxonomy): Eukaryota > Metazoa > Chordata > Leptocardii > Amphioxiformes > Branchiostomatidae > Branchiostoma > Branchiostoma belcheri. The sequence continues at coordinate 105,072 of NW_017803424.1, read as the reverse complement.
CAAGTTGATTGTATTAAACGCAACTAGTCCTCGTTTGGCAACCCGTCTTACGCAATCAATGCGGTCCCATGGGAATCATGGGAAATACAGACTACAGTGGCGTTGAAGCTGTTTTTCTCGAAAAGGTTTTTACAAAACAAAAACTCAGAGACCCATTTTTTTACTTTTTAACCATATTGCTTTTTCTGATGTTTCTTCTCCTTCTTCTTCTCCTCCTTCTCCTTCTCCTGCCATTTTTTAAATGGATTCAGCTTCTTCATTTTAGGGCCTAAGGTCCTGAAATTTGGTATGGAGGTACAGTGGGCAAATACCCCTAGGCGTTTTTAAATTATTGTGATACAGGCTTTTAGAATGGTTTTATTTGAGTTTTTGGCTGTGTTATAGCAAATGTATTACTGTGTTAGTTTGCCTTGTTTACCACGTTTGGGCATGAGTCATAACAATGGAATGCAGGGCATCAACCAATAGGCATGCAGCTTTCCTCTATACTTCTTGCTGATTGGCTGTTGGGATTTAACTTGATTAA